>NC_055689.1:37417294-37513061 GCF_017639745.1 Melanotaenia boesemani | reverse complement strand
TTACCGACAAGTTAGTTACCGACACGTTAGTTACGATACGTTAGTTACCGACACGTTAGTTACCGACACGTTAGTTACCGACAGGTTAGTTACCGATACGTTAGTTACCGACAGGTTAGTTACCGACACGTTAGTTACCGACATGTTAGCTACCGACACCTTAGTTACTGACACGTTAGCTACCGACACGTTAGTTACCGACACGTTAGTTATTGACACGTCAGTTACCGACACGTTAGTTACCGACACGTTAGTTACCGACACGTTAGTTACCGACAGGTTAGTTACTGACAAGTTAGTTACCGATACGTTAGTTACCGATACGTTAGTTACCGACACGTTAGTTACCGACACGTTACTTACCGACACGTTAGTTACCGATACGTTAGTTACCGATACATTAGTCACCGACAGGTTAGTTACCGACACGTTAGTTACCGACACGTTAGTTACTGATACGTTAGTTACCGACACGTTAGTTACCGACACGTTAGTTACCGACACGTTAGTTACCGATACGTTAGTTACCGACACGTTAGTTACCGACACGTTACTTACTGACACGTTAGCTACTGACACGTTAGTTACCGATACTTTAGTTAATGACACATTAGTTAGTGACACATTAGTTACTGATAGGTTTGTTACCGACACTTTAGTTACTGACAAGTTAGTTATCGACAAGTTAGTTACTGACACATTAGTTAGTGACACATTAGTTACTGACACGCTAGTTACGACAAGTTAGTTATCGACAAGTTAGTTACTGACACGTTAGTTAGTGACACATTAGTTACTGACACATTAGTTGCTGACACGTTAGTTACTGACAAGTTAGTCACCGACAAGTTAGTTACTGACAAGTTAGTTACTGACACGTTAGGTACTGACACGTTAGGTTCTGACACGTTAGTTACCGACACGTTAGTTACTGACACATTAGTTGCTGACACGTTAGTTACGCCAAGTTAGTTATCGACAAGTTAGTTACTGACAAGTTAGTTACTGACACGTTAGTTAGTGACACGTTAGTTACTGACACATTAGTTGCTGACACGTTAGTTACTGACAAGTTAGTTACCGACAAGTTAGTTACCGACACGTTAGGTACTGACACGTTAGGTACCCACACGTTAGGTACCGACACGTTAGTTACTGACAAGTTAGTTACTGACAAGTTAGTTACTGACACGTTAGTTACGACAAGTTAGTTACCGACAAGTTAGTAACCGACACGTTAGTTACTGACAAGTTAGGTACTGACAAGTTAGGTACTGACACGTTAGTTACTGACAAGTTAGTTACCGACAAGTTAGTTACCGACACGTTAGTTACGACAAGTTAGTTAACGACAAGTTAGTTACGACACGTTAGTTAATGACAAGTTAGTTACTGACACGTTAGTTACTGACAAGTTAGTTACTGACAAGTTAGTTACTGACACGTTAGTTACGACAAGTTAGTTACCGACAAGTTAGTTACCGCCACGTTAATTACCGACAAGTTAGTTACTGACACGTTAGTTACTGACAAGTTAGTTACTGACAAGTTAGTTACTGACACGTTAGTTACCGACACGTTAGTTACTGACAAGTTAGTTACTGACACGTTAGTTACTGACACGTTAGTTACTGACACTTTAGTTAATGATACGTTAGCAGTTGTGGACAAAGTAGTCATCTCTAATAACTCAGTTAAAATATTGATACTTGTGGTTAAATCTTACTCAACTACAAGTAAAAGTTTCTGGGACAAAATTTTAAGTGATCTCACTTTTAAAAATAATGAACTATAAAATATTGAACTATAAAAAGTTAATTTTTTTTGTTTGTTGTTGTTTTGAGTGCTTTTACACTTTTTTTATTACCCTGTGTGTGTGTGTGTGTGTGTTTCTGTGTATGTGTATGTGTGTGTTTGTGCGTTTGTGTGTGTGTGTGTGTGTGTGTGTGTGTATGCGTGTGTGTGTGTGTTTGTGTTGGTACCAGGTGTATGAACTGGTTGCAGATCTCCTGCAGCAGGACCACCACCCTCTCGGGTTTACAGTAGAACTTAGACCGGCCCCACAGTAGACATACCTCCTCCATGATATCTGACGCTTTGCCCTTCAGCTGCCAATCACAGATAGAATGCGTCACACACTGATGATGTCACTGCATACCGTCTGCTGATTGGTCAAGAAATCAGTGGTCAATGAGACAGGTTCAGGTACCTGCTGGAAGTCCACCTGTAAAATATCCTCAAGTTTCTGCAGCACAGGAGCCAGGTTGTCCACGATGTCCTGCGCCTCCTGGACACCTGAGGGGACAGAGTGGACAGGTGTGTGAGGCTGCATGTGTCTTTATGTCCAGGTGTGCGGAGACATCCAAAGTACCTTCCTGGATGTCTCTGTAAACGGTTCTCAGAGTGGACCAGTAGACGCTGCCTGCAGCTTGGAGGATAGCCGCCACCTGCTGAGCTCTGGGGCTCATCAGCTGATCACACAACAAACAACAACAATAAACTGTCAACAAGCGGGAGCTTAAATCGTCAGCCTGCATCACTGTGACGTCATCATCACCTGGTTGTGCAGGAAGAGCAGATTCTGCAGCCGGTTCTTCCAGAAGGTGAACTCCTCTCCAGGAAGTGGACTCAATCTGTCCAGAACCAATCTGGACCAGTCCTGTTGCAGGTACTTGGACACTAGCTCTGCCCACTCCACCACCATTTTCTGACAGGCATGAAGGAGCGTCTCATCTGGCAGCTTCCTGTTAGAGGGCAGAGGGAGTGACATCACACCTGATGATCGATTTCACAGTCAGGACCAGACTGCATGTCCCAGAATACTTTTCAGTCTGGGTCAGGTCAGACTGAGGACAGGTGAGACTAATGAGACAGGTGAGAAAGGTAAGACAGAAGACAGGTAAGTCAGGTGATACAGGATTAAAGATATAGAGGACAGGTGAAATGGATGATGATGATGTGTGAAGGGAAATGCATGCTGGGAAAGCTGGCAAACAGGCCTTACAGGTCTCCTGACTCCACGTGGGAACTGTTGTCATGGTGACCGTTGTCATGATGGTCACTGCGGTAGTCTTCATGATGGAGATGGTGGTCATTGTGGCTGTCTTCATGGCGACCATCACTGTGGTGGCTGTAGTCCTGGTTGCCATGGTGATAGAGAGCAGGGTGAGGCAGAAAGGTGTGTCCAGCCACCTGAGCCTTCATCACCAGCATGGCGTTCTTCTGCCTCTCCAGGATCCTCAGAGCACCCTCAGCAATGCCCTGACTCCACCTTTCTCTGGTTGCAGCATTGCTAAGCAACAGACAGGTCACCTGAGGGCAGATGTGACACGCATGTAACTCTGACATCAATTATCATCTAACAAGGTATGGGCAGCTGGATTAGCAGTTGGCATTAGCAGTTAGCATTACCAGTAAAAGTACGTATTAGCGGTTAGCATTAGCAGTGAGCATTAGCAGTAAAAGTACGTATTAGCGGTTAGCATTAGCAGTTAGCATTAACAGTAAAAGTAAGCATTAGCAGTTAGCATTAGCAGTTAGCATTAGCAGTAAAAGTACGTATTAGCGGTTAGCATTAGTAGTTAGCATTAGCAGTAAAAGTACGTATTAGCGGTTAGCATTTGCAGTTAGCATTAGCAGTAAAAGTACGTATTAGCGGTTAGCATTAGCAGTTAGCATTAGCAGTAAAAGTACGTATTAGCGGTTAGCATTAGCAGTAGACCAGGGGTCTCATTTATAAAACATACTAAAGTTGTAGGTGCATCTAAGTGGCGTCCTTGGCTGCACCCTGTGGTGACTCGCCTTTCAGTTTTAATAACACTTAGACATCACAACACAAGAAACACAACACACAAACAACTTCTGGGGGGCGTGTCATGTAGATAAATAAATATGTAAATAGATGGACGGATGGATGGATGGATAGATAGATAGATAGATAGATAGATAGATAGATAGATAGATAGATAGATAGATAGATAGATAGATAGATAGATAGATAAAAACTGGATTATCAAGAGGAGCCTTACACCCATAAGCTCATCTTGGCAAAGCAAATTTGTTCAGCAAAACACAGCAGCCAGACCATCATTCTGCCGCCACCGTGCTGGACAGAACAAGGTAAAAACAAATAAGGATGTGTACGTGTGCACATGAGGCAAAAATGGTGTGCCACAAAACAATAAGATTAAAAAAACCATGTGTACACACACCTCCAAGCAATTTCCTCTATAAATCACAGAGAAAATGTGTGTGTCTGCATCGGCCTCATACCCCGTCCTGAACACATCCAAACCAGCTACGTATGGTCCCGCAAAGCAGGACATGAAGGCTGCTGCATGAAGAAGCTGCTGACTGAAGAGGAAACCATGGTAACCATGGTAACAAACAAAAGATCAAGTAGAAGAAACTTTTAGACACGATGCTTGTTGGTGAAACAGAGGTGAGAAAAGAAATATCAGATGGTCCCCACCACCCTTTCCTCAGATGTAAACTTACAACTTTCATTTATAAATATATATATATATATATATATATATATATGTGTGTGTGTGTGTACTTTTATAGAAATCGTAGGCCTATATTTAAAGTATTTGAACATTTGTAATGATAAAAGACAGTAACAGCTACATCCTCCTTGCTGCTGTGGGAGGTTTTTTTATGAGGTCTTTCCACTGGTCCTCCTCCATAAATCTACCATCCAGAGACTCTGCTGGACCATCTACCCTGTGGAGGTCCCAGCTGGACCTGCTGGCTGTTACCTCCTCCGTGAGCCCGATCACGTGGCTAAGCGGGTCTCCTCCCCTCGTCTCCTGCATCCTCAGCGTCCTCCTGCAGGTCTCCTTGGTGACGACTTCCGGGACGGTCTTGGACACGCAGAGGACCTTGGTCTGGACTCCTAGGGGGAACTGGAGTCCAGCCCGGAGTCCGGAGTCCGGCTGCAGGTGGAGGAAGAGCCAGTCGCGGTCCTGGCTGCTACAGAAGCCGCTAAGGGTCACCGTGTTCTTCTTGGACAGGAACTCCTGCCACCGGTCCGGGTCCAGCCTGAGTCCGTTCAGGGTGAAGGTCCGGATCAGGGTCAGCGGTCCGTCCTGTTCGGTCTCCATCTTCCAGACGGTTCTTCTGACTCAGCTTCGGGTCGCGAACCGAAGCTGGTTTGATCCAGAACAACCGTGAATAAAACAAAGAAGCAAACAAAGAAAAAGCTTCAGGAAACAGTTTGTTGTTGTTTGTCTTTAACGGTCCATCAGTTGCCTTCACGGACCGCCGGAAACTTCAGTAAAAACAAACGTTTTAGCTCGAGAGAAACGCAGCAGTTACAGGCTCCCTGTTACCATGGAAACCTCCTCAAAGTATATTATATTATATTATATTATATTATATTATATTATATTATATTATATTATATTGAATTATATTATATTATATTATATTAAATTATATTATATTATATTATATTATATTATATTATATTATATTAAATTATATTATATTATATTAAATTGTATTATATTATATTATATTATATTATATTGAATTATATTATATTATATTAAATTAAATTATATTATATTATATTATATTATATTATATTATATTATATTGAATTAAATTATATTATATTATATTATATTATATTGAATTATATTATATTATGTTATATTGTATTATATTATATTATATTATATTATATTATATTATATTATATTATATTATATTATATTGAATTATATTATATTAAATTATATTATATTATATTAAATTATATTATATTATATTATATTATATTATATTGAATTATATTATATTATATTATATTGAATTATATTATATTATATTATATTATATTGAATTATATTATATTATATTATATTAAATTATATTATATTATATTATATTATATTATATTGTATTGAATTAAATAATATTAAATTATATTATATTAAATTATATTATATTATATTATATTATATTATATTAAATTATATTATATTAAATTGTATTATATTATATTATATTATATTATATTATATTATATTATATTATAATGAATTATATTATATTATATTAAATTATATTATATTATATTATATTATATTATATTACATTATATTATATTATATTAAATTATATTATATTATATTAAATTATATTATATTACATTGTATTATATTATATTAAATTAAATTAAATTAAATTAAATTAAATTAAATTAAATTAACATTTGACAGAGGAACAGCCAGGGCTCCCTAAAAGCCCGGACAGATTAAATGGACGTGAACGAGGAAATGTAAGGTGTGGATGAAAGTGCTTGGTACGCCAGCAGAAGCTAAGCTCTTACTCATAAACGATGCTGAGGAGTTGGAAAAATTTAAACGATAGTCGTCATGCAAGAATAACAGCCTGGTTTTCTCTTCTTATTTTCTCTTTTTGCTGTATATTTGTTGACATGTTTTATGACCAGCACCTCAGAAAAAGACAAAAATGTTAACGCATTAAGTCAAACTGAACAATCTCTGTTCTCTCTGAGACTCGCCTCCCTGAGCCGCAGATCCTAGCGGCTGTGTTGTCGTGGGCTTTATGCCCTGGTAGGGTCACCCGAGAAAAACAGGTCTCTGGGGGAGGGACCAGTCAGACAAACCCCATATGATGAATAAAGAGACTTCATGGCCGGAGGCGGCGTTTACTGTAGCCGAAGATTTTAACAACGCAGACCTCAGGAAGTCCTGCCGAGACACCACCGACACATCAGTTGTTCTACGCTGGTAAGAACACACTCCATCATGTTTATTCCTCTGTTCTATGTTAGTAAGAACACACTCCATCATGTTTATTCCTCTGTTCTATGTTAGTAAGAACACACTCCATCATGTTTATTCCTCTGTTCTATGTTAGTAAGAACACACTCCATCATGTTTACTCCTCTGTTCTATGTTAGTAAGAACACACTCCATCATGTTTACTCCTCTGTTCTATGTTAGTAAGAACACACTCCATCATGTTTACTCCTCTGTTCTATGTTAGTAAGAACACGCTCCATCATGTTTACTCCTCTGTTCTATGTTAGTAAGAACACACTCCATCATGTTTATTCCTCTGTTCTATGTTAGTAAGAACACACTCCATCATGTTTATTCCTCTGTTCTATGTCAGTAAGAACACACTCCATCATGTTTATTCCTCTGTTCTATGTTAGTAAGAACACACTCCATCATGTTTACTCCTCTGTTCTATGTCAGTAAGAACACACTCCATCATGTTTACTCCTCTGTTCTATGTCAGTAAGAACACACTCCATCATGTTTACTCCTCTGTTCTATGTTAGTAAGAACACACTCCATCATGTTTACTCCTCTGTTCTATGTTAGTAAGAACACACTCCATCATGTTTACTCCTCTGTTCTATGTTAGTAAGAACACGCTCCATCATGTTTATTCCTCTGTTCTATGTTAGTAAGAACACACTCCATCATGTTAGTCCTCTGTTCTATGTTAGTAAGAACACGCTCCATCATGTTTATTCCTCTGTTCTATGTTAGTAAGAACACGCTCCATCATGTTTATTCCTCTGTTCTATGTTAGTAAGAACACGCTCCATCATGTTATTCCTCTGTTCTATGTTAGTAAGAACACGCTCCATCGTGTTTACTCCTCTGTTCTATGTTAGTAAGAACACGCTCCATCGTGTTTATTCCTCTGTTCTATGTTAGTAAGAACACGCTCCATCATGTTTACTCCTCTGTTCTATGTTAGTAAGAACACGCTCCATCATGTTTATTCCTCTGTTCTATGTTAGTAAGAACACGCTCCATCATGTTTACTCCTCTGTTCTATGTTAGTAAGAACACGCTCCATCATGTTTACTCCTCTGTTCTATGTTAGTAAGAACACGCTCCATCATGTTTACTCCTCTGTTCTATGTTAGTAAGAACACGCTCCATCATGTTTATTCCTCTGTTCTATGTTAGTAAGAACACGCTCCATCATGTTTACTCCTCTGTTCTATGTTAGTAAGAACACGCTCCATCATGTTTACTCCTCTGTTCTATGTTAGTAAGAACACACTCCATCATGTTTATTCCTCTGTTCTATGTTAGTAAGAACACGCTCCATCATGTTTATTCCTCTGTTCTATGTTAGTAAGAACACACTCCATCATGTTTACTCCTCTGTTCTATGTTAGTAAGAACACACTCCATCATGTTTACTCCTCTGTTCTATGTTAGTAAGAACACGCTCCATCGTGTTTATTCCTCTGTTCTATGTTAGTAAGAACACGCTCCATCATGTTTATTCCTCTGTTCTATGTTAGTAAGAACACACTCCATCATGTTTATTCCTCTGTTCTATGTTAGTAAGAACACACTCCATCATGTTTACTCCTCTGTTCTATGTTAGTAAGAACACACTCCATCATGTTTATTCCTCTGTTCTATGTTAGTAAGAACACACTCCATCATGTTTATTCCTCTGTTCTATGTTAGTAAGAACACACTCCATCATGTTTATTCCTCTGTTCTATGTTAGTAAGAACACACTCCATCATGTTTATTCCTCTGTTCTATGTTAGTAAGAACACACTCCATCATGTTTACTCCTCTGTTCTATGTTAGTAAGAACACACTCCATCATGTTTACTCCTCTGTTCTATGTTAGTAAGAACACACTCCATCATGTTTACTCCTCTGTTCTATGTTAGTAAGAACACGCTCCATCATGTTTATTCCTCTGTTCTATGTTAGTAAGAACACACTCCATCATGTTTATTCCTCTGTTCTATGTTAGTAAGAACACGCTCCATCATGTTTATTCCTCTGTTCTATGTTAGTAAGAACACGCTCCATCATGTTTATTCCTCTGTTCTATGTTAGTAAGAACACACTCCATCATGTTTACTCCTCTGTTCTATGTTAGTAAGAACACACTCCATCATGTTTACTCCTCTGTTCTATGTTAGTAAGAACACGCTCCATCATGTTTATTCCTCTGTTCTATGTTAGTAAGAACACACTCCATCATGTTTATTCCTCTGTTCTATGTTAGTAAGAACACGCTCCATCATGTTTATTCCTCTGTTCTATGTTAGTAAGAACACACTCCATCATGTTTATTCCTCTGTTCTATGTTAGTAAGAACACACTCCATCATGTTTATTCCTCTGTTCTATGTTAGTAAGAACACACTCCATCATGTTTACTCCTCTGTTCTATGTTAGTAAGAACACACTCCATCATGTTTACTCCTCTGTTCTATGTTAGTAAGAACACGCTCCATCATGTTTATTCCTCTGTTCTATGTTAGTAAGAACACACTCCATCATGTTTACTCCTCTGTTCTATGTTAGTAAGAACACACTCCATCATGTTTACTCCTCTGTTCTATGTTAGTAAGAACACGCTCCATCATGTTTATTCCTCTGTTCTATGTTAGTAAGAACACACTCCATCATGTTTATTCCTCTGTTCTATGTTAGTAAGAACACGCTCCATCATGTTTATTCCTCTGTTCTATGTTAGTAAGAACACACTCCATCATGTTTATTCCTCTGTTCTATGTTAGTAAGAACACACTCCATCATGTTTATTCCTCTGTTCTATGTTAGTAAGAACACACTCCATCATGTTTACTCCTCTGTTCTATGTTAGTAAGAACACACTCCATCATGTTTACTCCTCTGTTCTATGTTAGTAAGAACACACTCCATCATGTTTACTCCTCTGTTCTATGTTAGTAAGAACACGCTCCATCATGTTTATTCCTCTGTTCTATGTTAGTAAGAACACACTCCATCATGTTTATTCCTCTGTTCTATGTTAGTAAGAACACACTCCATCATGTTTATTCCTCTGTTCTATGTTAGTAAGAACACGCTCCATCATGTTTATTCCTCTGTTCTATGTTAGTAAGAACACACTCCATCATGTTTACTCCTCTGTTCTATGTTAGTAAGAACACGCTCCATCATGTTTATTCCTCTGTTCTATGTTAGTAAGAACACGCTCCATCATGTTTATTCCTCTGTTCTATGTTAGTAAGAACACGCTCCATCATGTTTACTCCTCTGTTCTATGTTAGTAAGAACACGCTCCATCATGTTTATTCCTCTGTTCTATGTTAGTAAGAACACGCTCCATCATGTTTACTCCTCTGTTCTATGTTAGTAAGAACACGCTCCATCATGTTTACTCCTCTGTTCTATGTCAGTAAGAACACGCTCCATCATGTTTACTCCTCTGTTCTATGTTAGTAAGAACACACTCCATCATGTTTATTCCTCTGTTCTATGTTAGTAAGAACACACTCCATCATGTTTATTCCTCTGTTCTATGTTAGTAAGAACACGCTCCATCATGTTTACTCCTCTGTTCTATGTTAGTAAGAACACGCTCCATCATGTTTACTCCTCTGTTCTATGTTAGTAAGAACACGCTCCATCATGTTTACTCCTCTGTTCTATGTTAGTAAGAACACACTCCATCATGTTTATTCCTCTGTTCTATGTTAGTAAGAACACACTCCATCATGTTTACTCCTCTGTTCTATGTTAGTAAGAACACACTCCATCATGTTTATTCCTCTGTTCTATGTTAGTAAGAACACACTCCATCATGTTTACTCCTCTGTTCTATGTTAGTAAGAACACACTCCATCATGTTTACTCCTCTGTTCTATGTTAGTAAGAACACACTCCATCATGTTTATTCCTCTGTTCTATGTTAGTAAGAACACACTCCATCATGTTTACTCCTCTGTTCTATGTTAGTAAGAACACACTCCATCATGTTTACTCCTCTGTTCTATGTTAGTAAGAACACACTCCATCATGTTTATTCCTCTGTTCTATGTTAGTAAGAACACACTCCATCATGTTTACTCCTCTGTTCTATGTTAGTAAGAACACACTCCATCATGTTTACTCCTCTGTTCTATGTTAGTAAGAACACACTCCATCATGTTTACTCCTCTGTTCTATGTTAGTAAGAACACACTCCATCATGTTTATTCCTCTGTTCTATGTTAGTAAGAACACACTCCATCATGTTTATTCCTCTGTTCTATGTTAGTAAGAACACACTCCATCATGTTTACTCCTCTGTTCTATGTTAGTAAGAACACGCTCCATCATGTTTACTTCCTCTGTTCTATGTTAGTAAGAACACACTCCATCATGTTTATTCCTCTGTTCTATGTTAGTAAGAACACGCTCCATCATGTTTATTCCTCTGTTCTATGTTAGTAAGAACACGCTCCATCATGTTTATTCCTCTGTTCTATGTTAGTAAGAACACGCTCCATCATGTTTACTCCTCTGTTCTATGTTAGTAAGAACACACTCCATCATGTTTACTCCTCTGTTCTATGTTAGTAAGAACACGCTCCATCATGTTTACTCCTCTGTTCTATGTTAGTAAGAACACGCTCCATCATGTTTACTCCTCTGTTCTATGTTAGTAAGAACACGCTCCATCATGTTTATTCCTTTGTTCTATGTTAGTAAGAACACGCTCCATCATGTTTACTCCTCTGTTCTATGTTAGTAAGAACACGCTCCATCATGTTTATTCCTCTGTTCTATGTTAGTAAGAACACTCTCCATCATGTTTACTCCTCTGTTCTATGTTAGTAAGAACACGCTCCATCATGTTTATTCCTCTGTTCTATGTTAGTAAGAACACACTCCATCATGTTTACTCCTCTGTTCTATGTTAGTAAGAACACGCTCCATCATGTTTACTCCTCTGTTCTATGTTAGTAAGAACACACTCCATCATGTTTACTCCTCTGTTCTATGTTAGTAAGAACACACTCCATCATGTTTATTCCTCTGTTCTATGTTAGTAAGAACACACTCCATCATGTTTACTCCTCTGTTCTATGTTAGTAAGAACACGCTCCATCATGTTTACTCCTCTGTTCTATGTTAGTAAGAACACGCTCCATCATGTTTATTCCTCTGTTCTATGTTAGTAAGAACACACTCCATCATGTTTACTCCTCTGTTCTATGTTAGTAAGAACACAGCTCCATCATGTTTATTCCTCTGTTCTATGTTAGTAAGAACACAGCTCCATCATGTTTACTCCTCTGTTCTATGTTAGTAAGAACACGCTCCATCATGTTTATTCCTCTGTTCTATGTTAGTAAGAACACACTCCATCATGTTTACTCCTCTGTTCTATGTTAGTAAGAACACGCTCCATCATGTTTACTCCTCTGTTCTATGTTAGTAAGAACACACTCCATCATGTTTATTCCTCTGTTCTATGTTAGTAAGAACACGCTCCATCATGTTTATTCCTCTGTTCTATGTTAGTAAGAACACACTCCATCATGTTTACTCCTCTGTTCTATGTTAGTAAGAACACGCTCCATCATGTTTACTCCTCTGTTCTATGTTAGTAAGAACACGCTCCATCATGTTTATTCCTCTGTTCTATGTTAGTAAGAACACGCTCCATCATGTTTATTCCTCTGTTCTATGTTAGTAAGAACACACTCCATCATGTTTACTCCTCTGTTCTATGTTAGTAAGAACACACTCCATCATGTTTATTCCTCTGTTCTATGTTAGTAAGAACACACTCCATCATGTTTACTCCTCTGTTCTATGTTAGTAAGAACACGCTCCATCATGTTTGTCCTCTGTTCTATGTTAGTAAGAACACACTCCATCATGTTTACTCCTCTGTTCTATGTTAGTAAGAACACGCTCCATCATGTTTACTCCTCTGTTCTATGTTAGTAAGAACACACTCCATCATGTTTATTCCTCTGTTCTATGTTAGTAAGAACACACTCCATCATGTTTACTCCTCTGTTCTATGTTAGTAAGAACACACTCCATCATGTTTATTCCTCTGTTCTATGTTAGTAAGAACACGCTCCATCATGTTTACTCCTCTGTTCTATGTTAGTAAGAACACAGCTCCATCATGTTTACTTCCTCTGTTCTATGTTAGTAAGAACACACTCCATCATGTTTATTCCTCTGTTCTATGTTAGTAAGAACACGCTCCATCATGTTTATTCCTCTGTTCTATGTTAGTAAGAACACACTCCATCATGTTTATTCCTCTGTTCTATGTTAGTAAGAACACACTCCATCATGTTTACTTCCTCTGTTCTATGTTAGTAAGAACACACTCCATCATGTTTACTCCTCTGTTCTATGTTAGTAAGAACACGCTCCATCATGTTTATTCCTCTGTTCTATGTTAGTAAGAACACACTCCATCATGTTTATTCCTCTGTTCTATGTTAGTAAGAACACACTCCATCATGTTTATTCCTCTGTTCTATGTTAGTAAGAACACACTCCATCATGTTTACTCCTCTGTTCTATGTTAGTAAGAACACACTCCATCATGTTTATTCCTCTGTTCTATGTTAGTAAGAACACACTCCATCATGTTTACTCCTCTGTTCTATGTTAGTAAGAACACACTCCATCATGTTTACTCCTCTGTTCTATGTTAGTAAGAACACACTCCATCATGTTTACTCCTCTGTTCTATGTTAGTAAGAACACACTCCATCATGTTTATTCCTCTGTTCTATGTTAGTAAGAACACACTCCATCATGTTTATTCCTCTGTTCTATGTTAGTAAGAACACACTCCATCATGTTTACTTCCTCTGTTCTATGTTAGTAAGAACACACTCCATCATGTTTATTCCTCTGTTCTATGTTAGTAAGAACACGCTCCATCATGTTTATTCCTCTGTTCTATGTTAGTAAGAACACACTCCATCATGTTTATTCCTCTGTTCTATGTTAGTAAGAACACACTCCATCATGTTTACTCCTCTGTTCTATGTTAGTAAGAACACACTCCATCATGTTTACTCCTCTGTTCTATGTTAGTAAGAACACACTCCATCATGTTTATTCCTCTGTTCTATGTTAGTAAGAACACGCTCCATCATGTTTATTCCTCTGTTCTATGTTAGTAAGAACACGCTCCATCATGTTTACTCCTCTGTTCTATGTTAGTAAGAACACACTCCATCATGTTTACTCCTCTGTTCTATGTTAGTAAGAACACACTCCATCATGTTTACTCCTCTGTTCTATGTTAGTAAGAACACACTCCATCATGTTTATTCCTCTGTTCTATGTTAGTAAGAACACACTCCATCATGTTATTCCTCTGTTCTATGTTAGTAAGAACACACTCCATCATGTTTACTCCTCTGTTCTATGTTAGTAAGAACACACTCCATCATGTTAGTCCTCTGTTCTATGTTAGTAAGAACACGCTCCATCATGTTTATTCCTCTGTTCTATGTTAGTAAGAACACGCTCCATCATGTTTACTCCTCTGTTCTATGTTAGTAAGAACACACTCCATCATGTTTACTCCTCTGTTCTATGTTAGTAAGAACACGCTCCATCATGTTTATTCCTCTGTTCTATGTTAGTAAGAACACACTCCATCATGTTTATTCCTCTGTTCTATGTTAGTAAGAACACAGCTCCATCATGTTTATTCCTCTGTTCTATGTTAGTAAGAACACACTCCATCATGTTTATTCCTCTGTTCTATGTTAGTAAGAACACACTCCATCATGTTTATTCCTCTGTTCTATGTTAGTAAGAACACACTCCATCATGTTTATTCCTCTGTTCTATGTTAGTAAGAACACACTCCATCATGTTTATTCCTCTGTTCTATGTTAGTAAGAACACACTCCATCATGTTTATTCCTCTGTTCTATGTTAGTAAGAACACAGCTCCATCATGTTTATTCCTCTGTTCTATGTTAGTAAGAACACACTCCATCATGTTTATTCCTCTGTTCTATGTTAGTAAGAACACACTCCATCATGTTTACTCCTCTGTTCTATGTTAGTAAGAACACACTCCATCATGTTTATTCCTCTGTTCTATGTTAGTAAGAACACGCTCCATCATGTTTATTCCTCTGTTCTATGTTAGTAAGAACACGCTCCATCATGTTTACTCCTCTGTTCTATGTTAGTAAGAACACACTCCATCATGTTTATTCCTCTGTTCTATGTTAGTAAGAACACGCTCCATCATGTTTATTCCTCTGTTCTATGTTAGTAAGAACACGCTCCATCATGTTTATTCCTCTGTTCTATGTTAGTAAGAACACGCTCCATCATGTTTATTCCTCTGTTCTATGTTAGTAAGAACACACTCCATCATGTTTACTCCTCTGTTCTATGTTAGTAAGAACACACTCCATCATGTTTATTCCTCTGTTCTATGTTAGTAAGAACACACTCCATCATGTTAGTCCTCTGTTCTATGTTAGTAAGAACACGCTCCATCATGTTTATTCCTCTGTTCTATGTTAGTAAGAACACACTCCATCATGTTAGTCCTCTGTTCTATGTTAGTAAGAACACGCTCCATCATGTTTATTCCTCTGTTCTATGTTAGTAAGAACACACTCCATCATGTTTACTCCTCTGTTCTATGTTAGTAAGAACACACTCCATCATGTTTATTCCTCTGTTCTATGTTAGTAAGAACACACTCCATCATGTTTATTCCTCTGTTCTATGTTAGTAAGAACACACTCCATCATGTTAGTCCTCTGTTCTATGTTAGTAAGAACACACTCCATCATGTTTACTCCTCTGTTCTATGTTAGTAAGAACACACTCCATCATGTTTATTCCTCTGTTCTATGTTAGTAAGAACACACTCCATCATGTTTACTCCTCTGTTCTATGTTAGTAAGAACACACTCCATCATGTTTACTCCTCTGTTCTATGTTAGTAAGAACACACTCCATCATGTTTACTCCTCTGTTCTATGTTAGTAAGAACACACTCCATCATGTTTATTCCTCTGTTCTATGTTAGTAAGAACACACTCCATCATGTTTATTCCTCTGTTCTATGTTAGTAAGAACACACTCCATCATGTTAGTCCTCTGTTCTATGTTAGTAAGAACACGCTCCATCATGTTTACTCCTCTGTTCTATGTTAGTAAGAACACACTCCATCATGTTTACTCCTCTGTTCTATGTTAGTAAGAACACACTCCATCATGTTTATTCCTCTGTTCTATGTCAGTAAGAACACACTCCATCATGTTTACTCCTCTGTTCTATGTTAGTAAGAACACACTCCATCATGTTTACTCCTCTGTTCTATGTTAGTAAGAACACTCTCTATCATGTTTATTCCTCTGTTCTATGTTAGTAAGAACACACTCCATCATGTTTATTCCTCTGTTCTATGTTAGTAAGAACACACTCCATCATGTTTATTCCTCTGTTCTATGTCAGTAAGAACACGCTCCATCATGTTTATTCCTCTGTTCTATGTTAGTAAGAACACGCTCCATCATGTTTACTCCTCTGTTCTATGTTAGTAAGAACACACTCCATCATGTTTACTCCTCTGTTCTATGTTAGTAAGAACACGCTCCATCATGTTTATTCCTCTGTTCTATGTCAGTAAGAACACGCTCCATCATGTTTATTCCTCTGTTCTATGTTAGTAAGAACACACTCCATCATGTTTATTCCTCTGTTCTATGTTAGTAAGAACACACTCCATCATGTTTACTCCTCTGTTCTATGTTAGTAAGAACACACTCCATCATGTTTACTCCTCTGTTCTATGTTAGTAAGAACACGCTCCATCATGTTTATTCCTCTGTTCTATGTTAGTAAGAACACACTCCATCATGTTTACTCCTCTGTTCTATGTCAGTAAGAACACACTCCATCATGTTACTCCTCTGTTCTATGTTAGTAAGAACACACTCCATCATGTTTACTCCTCTGTTCTATGTTAGTAAGAACACGCTCCATCATGTTTACTCCTCTGTTCTATGTTAGTAAGAACACACTCCATCATGTTTACTCCTCTGTTCTATGTTAGTAAGAACACACTCCATCATGTTTACTCCTCTGTTCTATGTTAGTAAGAACACACTCCATCATGTTTACTCCTCTGTTCTATGTTAGTAAGAACACACTCCATCATGTTTAGTCCTCTGTTCTATGTTAGTAAGAACACGCTCCATCATGTTTATTCCTCTGTTCTATGTTAGTAAGAACACGCTCCATCATGTTTACTCCTCTGTTCTATGTTAGTAAGAACACACTCCATCATGTTTACTCCTCTGTTCTATGTTAGTAAGAACACACTCCATCATGTTTATTCCTCTGTTCTATGTTAGTAAGAACACACTCCATCATGTTAGTCCTCTGTTCTATGTTAGTAAGAACACACTCCATCATGTTTACTCCTCTGTTCTATGTTAGTAAGAACACACTCCATCATGTTAGTCCTCTGTTCTATGTTAGTAAGAACACGCTTCCATCATGTTTATTCCTCTGTTCTATGTTAGTAAGAACACACTCCATCATGTTAGTCCTCTGTTCTATGTTAGTAAGAACACACTCCATCATGTTTACTCCTCTGTTCTATGTTAGTAAGAACACACTCCATCATGTTTACTCCTCTGTTCTATGTTAGTAAGAACACGCTCCATCATGTTTACTCCTCTGTTCTATGTTAGTAAGAACACGCTCCATCATGTTTACTCCTCTGTTCTATGTTAGTAAGAACACACTCCATCATGTTTATTCCTCTGTTCTATGTTAGTAAGAACACACTCCATCATGTTAGTCCTCTGTTCTATGTTAGTAAGAACACGCTTCCATCATGTTTATTCCTCTGTTCTATGTTAGTAAGAACACACTCCATCATGTTAGTCCTCTGTTCTATGTTAGTAAGAACACACTCCATCATGTTTATTCCTCTGTTCTATGTTAGTAAGAACACACTCCATCATGTTTATTCCTCTGTTCTATGTTAGTAAGAACACACTCCATCATGTTTATTCCTCTGTTCTATGTTAGTAAGAACACACTCCATCATGTTTATTCCTCTGTTCTATGTTAGTAAGAACACACTCCATCATGTTTATTCCTCTGTTCTATGTTAGTGAGAACACGCTCCATCATGTTTATTCCTCTGTTCTATGTTAGTAAGAACACACTCCATCATGTTTATTCCTCTGTTCTATGTTAGTAAGAACACACTCCATCATGTTTATTCCTCTGTTCTATGTTAGTAAGAACACACTCCATCATGTTTATTCCTCTAACACAAACACGTATGAGGCCCTCCCTCAATCTCCTTTTGGGAAATCTGATCTAGAGATGTGACTCTCATGAACGATTCGATTCTTTTGAACGACTCTTTTAAATGAACGATGGGAATTGATTCACAGCTGTGAGCCGTTCTTTTTATTTACAGATTTTTGACACTGCCTCCATCAAGTCAAATCAAACTTTATCTATAAAGCACTTTTCATGCCATCGGCAACACAAAGTTCTTTACATGATTAAAAACACTCAATGAAATCACACACACACACACGTATACACACACATTCCATTTTATCTTCAGATTTTATATAGGTACATATATATTGTGAAATTTTGTTAGATATTGTGAGAATCAGCCAGTCTTTTGAATGGCTCTTTGAAAGGAATGACTCCTAAAGATCCGGCTCCCTTCAAAGATTCATAAATCCCATCTCTGGTCTGATCACGTCTCAGTTCTGCTGCCGTCCTACAGAGAGAAACCGAAGAGTCATGGACCAGTGACGCCGACCAATCAGGTTGCAGCATTCAGCCCCTCCCACCAGCTAAACGCTGTCAGCAGCAACACCACCTTTTAAATAACACCATCTTCTTATCTCTTAATTTTTACTGTATAACATATTTTAGTATTCCAGCTTTTTGTGTTCGACTATTTTCATGTGGTTTATATTCTTTTTAACTTTGTTAGGAGAACCTGGGATCTAATTGTTGTGCAATGACGATAAAACCACCTCCCTCCCTGAAGGACATGTACACCGCCCGCTTCACCTGCAAAGCCATCCCAGTACGATGCAAACTGCCCCACCACAGAGCTTCAGTCTATACACCTAAAAACCACCAACCAGGCCAGAAATCTGGGTCTAGTGATGGACTCAGACCTAAACTTTGAGAAACACATGTAGGGAACCACAAAGTCAGCCTACTATCAGCTTAAGAACATATCAAGGGTAAAAGGTGTGATGTCTCAGCAGGACCTGGAAAAACTAGTCCAGCTTCCACCTTTAGTCGGCTTGATTATTGTAACAGTGTTTTTACAGGTTCTACCTAAAACATCAGTCAGACTCCTGCAGCTGATCCAGAACTCTGCTGCTCCAGTCCTCACTAAGACCAAGAAAGTGGACCACATCAGTCCAGCTCTGAGGTCTTTACACTGGCTGCCGGTCCGTCAGAGGATAGACTTTAAAGTTCTGCTGCTGGTCTAGAAGCTCTGAATGGTTTAGGACCAACATACATCAGTGACCTCTTGACCCAGTATGAACCTACCAGAACACTCAGGTCATCTGGATCCAGGTTCTTACCAGTTCCAGAGTCAGAACCAGACATGGAGAAGCTGCATTCAGCTTCTATGCTCCACATGTCTGGAACAAACTCCCAGAAAGCCTCAGATCAGCTGAGACACTCAGTTTATTTAGATCCAGGTTAAAGACCCACCTGTTCTCTGCTGCATGGACTAGTTTTTATTTAGAGACCAGATCTGGATCTGGTTCTTTAAGCTGGAATCATGTTTTAATATTGTCTTTCCCACACTGGAACTTTATTTCTTACATTTCATCTATTTTATTTTAGCATCTTCGTTCTGTTTTTATGTCTTTAATTGCGTTTCTTTTAATCTTTTTAATCTTCTTTTATGCACCTGCTGAAATGTTTTATGTGAAGCTCTTTGAATTGTCTTGTACATGAAATGTGCTACACAAATAAATGTCCTGCACACAAGCCGTTCAGCCTCCTGCCCTCTGGTAGGAGGTCTAGGAGCCTCCGTTCCCGAACCACCAGACTCACCAACAGCTTCATCCAGCAGACGGTCAGGATGCTGAACTCTGTCCCCTCTCCACCCTCAGCCCCTTCCACCAGCTAAACCCCCCCAGAGAAAAGCACTCTGGACTCTGAAACCCTCTACCACACCTAGTGGCTGTCTATGCCGCGGTGAAGCCCGTATTGTTATTGCTACAGTTTACAGGCCTTAGGATCAGTTCCTGGCTTAAATCTTCACACCTTATTTTTCATCACTGTGTAATGTCAGATATCGGTTGTGCCTGTGCAACTTTAACTTTTAATGGTTACTTCAGTGTTGAAATGTCCTGTCTTCACCGTGGGACAGTAGCAAGCATAATCTTCATTCCTTTATTGACAATAAAGCTGACTTTTGACCCAGAGGGGAGTTCCACCAACGTAGCTACAGAAAGCCAGGCTGCATCAGGAAAACTTCGCTTGAAGTAACACCAGCTCTGAATTAAGGCTCAAATTGTTCCACTAACACATTCAGCTGCATCTAACTGAAGCTAATCCCAGCGAGGCTTACATGGCCTGGTTATGTGGAGATCCTGAGGAACTAGTCGACGGTGGAAAAGAGGAGCAGCAGGAAAAGAGAGCAAACCGAGAGCTTCATTTTCTCAGCAGCTGAACAAAGAAAGCTGATGGAGATCAGTGACGTGCGGTGGGTTCATGGCTGGTGAAGCACCGACTCCTCTGGAGTCACATTTACATCGTAAGAACAAAAAGAGCTTCTTATTTCACTATTCATCCACCAGCATGAAACTACGCCCCCTGGAGGTGAGGCAGAGTACTGCTGCCTCCTGACCGCACGTCACTGCTGGATAAGATGTACTGGCCCTGCTCGGTTTATTAATGATCCAGTAATCAATATGCATCATCATATAATGTCAATATATTATTGTGTGTGTGTGTGTGTGTGTGTGTGTGAGCTACAATAACTCTGTTCCACCAGCAGCAGCATCTTACCAGCAAAGCGAACCTGCAGCAGGTGGAAATAAAGAACCAGAACATGTCTCAGAGTGGGAGGAATCTTTGAAGAAATGTTTGTTCTAAACGTGTTGAGCTGTAAACATGTTGCTCTGTAGATACCAAGACAACGTCAGAGACCAAGACAACGTCAGAGACCGAGACAACGTCAGAGACCGAGACAACGTCAGAGACCTAGACAACGTCAGAGACCGAGACAACGTCAGAGACCACGACAACGTCAGAGACCGAGACAACGTCAGAGACCACGACAACGTCAGAGACCGAGACAACGTCAGAGACCGAGACAGCGTCAGAGACCGAGACAACGTCAGATACCGAGACAACGTCAGAGACAAGACAACGTCAGAGACCGAGACAACGTCAACGTCAGAGACCAAGACAACGTCAGAGACCGAGACAACGTCAGAGACCGAGACAACGTCAGATACCGAGACAACGTCAGAGACCGAGACAACGTCAGAGACCGAGACAACGTCAGAGACCGAGACAGCGTCAGAGACCGAGACAACGTCAGAGACCGAGACAACGTCAGAGACCGAGACAGCGTCAGAGACCACGACAACGTCAGAGACCGAGACAACGTCAGAGACCACGACAACGTCAGAGACCGAGACAACGTCAGAGACCGAGACAACGTCAGAGACCGAGACAACGTCAGAGACCACGACAACGTCAGAGACCACGACAACGTCAGAGACCGAGACAGCGTCAGAGACCGAGACAGCGTCAGAGACCGAGACAACGTCAGAGACCGAGACAGCGTCACAGACCGAGACAACGTCAGAGACCGAGACAACGTCAGAGACCGAGACAACGTCAACGTCAGAGACCGAGACAACGTCAGAGACCAAGACAGCGTCAGAGATCAAGACAGCGTCAGAGACCAAGACAACGTCAGAGACCGAGACAACGTCAACGTCAGAGACCGAGACAACGTCAGAGACCAAGACAGCGTCAGAGATCGAGACAACGTCAGAGACCGAGACAACGTCAGAGACCGAGACAACGTCAGAGACCACGACAACGTCAGAGACCACTGCTACTGGTGGTCCTCCCCCTGAAAACTGTGGGTCTGGTGGTCTGAATGAGCTTTGAATGAAGCGTGCGTCCTCTGCAGGGTCATTAATAAAAGGCCAAGCCATGGTAACCAGAAAGGAAGCCTGTCTCTATCTATCTCTATCTTTCTCCGTCCATCTCTTTAGACCAGCTTTCTCTCTCTCTCTCTTTAAACACCCTCGGTCTGTATGGACGGGGCTCAGCTGATCCCAGTTTTACTGTTAGCCAACCAGAGGCAGTGGAGGTCGGGTTCCTGAACCTGGGGAGGGTTAATAAGGTGTTAATTAGTTTAAATGAATACCATGTTCTTTTTATTTCATGTTCAGTACGTGTATAGTCGTGTTTCTTTAGTTAAACTGCTGCTGACAGATTTATTGATTATTCCAGACAAAGTAGTGATGTAATAACAGCTGTTTCTTGTTTTATACCAGAATGAGGTGGAGCAGCTCTACCAGGTGGAGCTTTCTTTATGGAGTCTGTATCAGAGCTTTGAGACACAGCTAAGCTAAACGTTAGCCTGCCCTGAGCAGGCTGGTTCTGGTTCATCGGTTACCATGGTTACTCAGCGGCATTCACATAAACCATGTTGATGGAACAGAAGTCTGGATTAAATGAGCCAGATTTACCAGGATAAGTCCGGCTTTCCCTTCATCCAGGAAGTGTGTGTCTGTGTGGGGGTTAAACTGTGGAACGAGCTGGAGGACGAACACAGGACACGTCCACATACTCACTTATTTACCTCATCATATGAGCACATGCTCGTCCAGCAGCATAACAATGAATGGTGGTGATTTTTACTGGTACATGATTATTATTGTCGTTACTAAATGATCATTTTGGTGACTGATAGGTATAGTATTGTTCCTATTACTGATGATGGCACTATTATTATTATTAATATTGATCCATATATATTTTGATATTATATAAGTAAGAAATAACTATGAGGCAGTTGATGGTGTGTAGCTATGGCTTTGGACAGACTTTATTTTGTTCCTGTTCCTTTCTTTTATACATAACTTTTGCTTTCCTGCTTTTCATTTGTCTTTTGTTCAAATAATACTTTCAATCAATCAAAGAATCTCGTTTATCCACATTATAAGGCGTGGAAAAACGGAAAAAAGCAAAAACATTCAGATGTGATGAAAAGACCCCGAGATGTTGTTACTGTGCCGCTCGGTAGGTGGCGCTGAGGGCAGAACATGAAACACCAGAAGAAGAAGAAGAAAGAGCACGAGGAGGGATGGTGAAAGCGAGGCCTCATGAATCATCGAGCCAACTTTGACACAAATGCTTGAAAATGGCTTAGTGTTCTGAATCATTTGACCAAACCAAAGAGCTCCATCTGCTGGCTGTGGGAGTCTGA
The DNA here is from genome assembly GCF_017639745.1 of Melanotaenia boesemani. Classification (NCBI taxonomy): domain Eukaryota; kingdom Metazoa; phylum Chordata; class Actinopteri; order Atheriniformes; family Melanotaeniidae; genus Melanotaenia; species Melanotaenia boesemani. The sequence continues at coordinate 37,489,772 of NC_055689.1, read as the reverse complement.
TGCATCAGAAGGACAGCGTTCACACCTCACATCTGTCATTCCTATCTCAACTTTGAATACGTGTTCAATAAACGATACGTAATCTACCATCCGAGTGAATATTTATTTTCTGTTGTTCATATAAATAACAAGGAGGGGTATTAGGTAACATTTGTTTAGGTAACAGAATTGTGGTGTAACTTAAGTAAACCAATCTGTAATGATAGTAGTTACTCAGTGGGAAGGCATGAGGGAAGGAGTGTTTGTGTAACGAGGGTAGTGACTGTGTTATTTTATACAGTTGTAATAAAAGTGTTTACTGTTTTATGTGTCTTATTATTTATAATAGAAATTGTTATCGTCTACCTCATGAGTCGTTTTCTTTTGCATAGCTGATCGTTGTTAAATGTGGAACAACAGTTTATAGCTCACTGCACATTTATGTACATAGATTATTTACTCAGTTTTTTTTTATCTTCTATCTAGTTTTTTTTCAAATTGTTTATTTTTATTTTATATTGTTTTATGGCATTCAGGATGGACGGCAAAGTAAGATTTTTATTGTTCAGGGAAACTTGTTTCCATACTGTGCAAATGACAAAGACACTTTGAATCTTGAAATGTATTATGAGAAAAAAAACTTTGGTAATTTTGTGATGTGTCATAGATTTTTATTTAAAAACGTATTTTCTGTCAGGCTTCAGTCTGCTCCTCTTCTGGTACACTACCTCTCCAGCTTTGGAGAGGTTGCACCTGAAAGAAACACAAGAACAAAATTGTAATTAAAGTTTAAAATCATTAAATTCTCTGCGTATGGTGATCAGAAACCAGCTTGGTGTCTAAGGTCCTGCAGGTGGTGGTTTTCTTCTGCAGCTGTAGACTGAGACGTTTCCTCTGATGCTTCTAGTTGAAGTTTATGATTAACTTTAAAGTCTGCTCTTTGTAAGGCTATTTAAAAAACATCTATATAAAGAAAGGGGAATTAAGCTTACCTGTGATGTTGAAGGCACCACCTGCTCCGCCCTTCTCTCATACTCCGAGCTCCTTCAGCAGTTACCATGGCAACGGCGTCTCGCGCAGACGTTTTGTTTCCCCATTCAATAGAGGCGGCGCAAGATGGCGGCCGAGTCAGACGTGAGTTTCTGTTGCTGAACAGAGTTTTTGTACTCTATCCCTCAACCGGATCGCTGTTACCTACTCTATTGCACCAAGTGGTTATGAAAAGGCCATAAACAGTCTCCGAGCCTTTTAAACACGGACTTGTATTCTTATACGTAATTAACCGCCCTCTGCCCAGGACGCACAGATCAAGCTAAGCTATTATTAGCTACACCAGCGTGCGACAGCATATGAAACATCAATCTTCGTCATCATGAAGCAAAACAAACAAGGTACCAAACGTAAAGAGAAAACACATCCTGTCCACAAAGAAGGTATGATATTCGGAGTACCTTTAAATACCAACAAGATACCGACGGGCTCGTCGGCTGCTAATGCCTCTGCCACGGCTACCGTAGCTAGTACCGAGCACGATTATGCAGCCTATGAAACCCAAGCTTTTGGTCAAGATGCCGACCTGATTCCTCTGCCAGAGTCCGCTCCTGACACTCCGCTCAAGCCAAGAGAAAAAAAACAAAAAGCTGATATCTCCTTAACAGATTTACAGAGCAACATTGTGGCGGCGATTAATGTGCGGGCGGATAACCTGGAGAGCCTGATAGCCAGAAACACCGTAAGCATCGAAGCCCTGAAGAAATCCTTTGACTTTGTCTTTGCTGAAGTAGATTCACTAAAGACTGACATGAAGGAGGTCCAAAGTGCCGGTAAAAGATTTGACCAGCAAATATCCGATTTGCAACTTAAACTTAATGAAGCTGAAAGATACGGACGGAGGTGGAACCTCAGACTCCATGGTGTACCTGAAGGGAACCCAGAAGATATCAAGACCAAAGTTACCAACATCTGCTGTACCATGATACCTGACTCTCAGCAGAAAATTATGGATGGTATTGATGTTGCCCATCGCTTTGGAAGAAGCCAAGGGGCAACAAACCGGCCCAGGACAACCATTATCCGCTTTGCAAACAGATCTACAAGAGATCTACTATGGAGAACAGCAAAGAAAAGTGAATACCTCAAGAACAACAAGCTGAGGTTCCCTGAAGACTTAACTACTGACGACAAAGCAATACGTAACAAGCTGTGGCCTTTGATTGAAGCTGCGAGAAAAGAGGGAAAAAAGGCTCACTTTGCTGGCACCCGCGTCATCATTGATGGAAAGGAGGTACGTCCAGAACAGCTTGACCGGTTCCAGATGGACACATCATCTGATGCAGCTTCCCACACTTGATCTTCCTGTGACCTCTGTCTGGACGGCATCTTCCTCTCTTTGCCCTCAAGTCTCCAGTTCTCTATGTGCGAACTCCTCACACCTTGCTGTACTCCTCACAAGAAGCAACTACTTTGCTGAAGGTCATCTGATGGCTCTTAAAGACCCTTCCTTAAGTTCCAGGTGATGTGATACCACTGTGCCTTACCAATACTGTGTTAGGAGTTAAAATGTATAAATAATGGTAAATGCTGACTTTATTCCTTATGCTCATCTCCTGAAGACCCATCCCTAAGTTCCAGGTGATCCCACTATGCCTTATCAATACTGTTATGGGAGTTGAATTCCACAAATAACGGGAAATGTTTACTTTTAGCACTTATCTATGCTTGCCTCTCCATGCTTCTTCGATTTAGGGCGACTAGTTATCTTTATTAATTCCTACCTCAGGAGGAGATTGTTTATTTGTTTGAAATTATAAAAAAAAAAAAAAAAAGAAGATCTTAACTATAAGGGATGGAGTCTGTCCTCTGTAATTTAGCAACAAAGCACTTTACTTTTCACAGCACTTGCTTTAAGTTCTTCTTAGTTACTTTGTCACTTTCTGTTCTTTATCTTAACGCCAGGGGGTTGAGACAGAATATTAAACGAAAAGCCTTATTTTTGTTTGCAAAGCAGCAAAAAACAGACTTTACCTTTTTCCAGGAAACACATTCTGTTAAGAACGACATACAGTTATGGAAAGCTCAATGGGGCAATGATTTTTGGTTATCGCATGGCTCAGAAAGAGCAGCAGGTGCTGCTATTTTAAAGAATTCCTTTAATGGAGTCGCTCTACACTCTGAATGCGACCCCAAAGGCCATTTTCTTATCTTGGTTATTAATATTAACGATACTTTTATCTTGCTTGTCAATGTGTATGGGTACAACTCTAAATGTGAGAATAATGATTTGCTTGATTTTTTGGAATCTCGTTTTTTATTTTGGCTATCTAAATATCCAAACGCCATAATTGTGTTGGGAGGGGATCTAAATGTTGCTCTAGATGGTTGTAAAGACCGGTGGCCTCCACATGCCAATTCTTCTGGGTCTACTAATTTGACTCAACTTATGCATAGATTCAGTTTAACTGACATATGGAGAGAAAAAAATCCTCATTTGAACGCATATACTTGGAGTAATAAAGCAGGGACTAGATTATCACGCATAGATTTTTGGCTTATTTCCAGTTGTCTTGATAGTAATAATATAAATGTTAATATTCTCGCTACCCCATTAACAGATCACAAAGCAATCTCAATTGTAATCTACCTAATTCCTAATGTTCGCCTCCGAAGCTCATATTGGAAATTGAACAGCTCTATTTTAAAACATGAAGCTGTGTCTGTAATGGTCCTCTCATTAATTAATCGCTTCTGGCAAAAAGCCCTAATAGAAAATTCATTTCGTAATAATTGGGAACTCCTAAAATTTGAATTATCAAAATTCTTAAGAACATATGGAAGCTCTATTGCTAAGGCTAAAAAATCTGAAGAAGAAACTTTAATTTCAGAAATTACATCGTTAACTCAGAATATACCTGAAAATTTAACTGAAAACGAACGTCAACACTTAACCAGTTTACAAAACAAATTAGATGACATTTATAGGTCAAAGGCCAAAGGTGCATTTATTAGAAGTAGAAGAAGATGGCTGGAGGAAGGAGAACAGAATACAGCCTATTTTTTTCGTCTTGAAAAATCTCATGCTAAAAACAACACAATACAAAAACTAAACATTGATGGAGGTATCACTGACGATCCAAAGAAAGTTGCTAAATATTGCTCTGAATTTTACACAAAATTATATGAATCCAAATATAATGAAAAATCTGCTTATCAGTTTCTTAGGTCACTCACAAAAACTAAACCAATTGATATTGATTTGAAAGAATCTTGTGACAAACCTTTGATGCTACAGGAAATTATATCTGCTATTGATCAGCTCAAACCCAACAAGTCTCCAGGCACGGATGGTATAACCTCAGAATTCTACAAAGCATCTTCTAAACAGCTAGCACCCTTTCTCCTCCATCTTTTCATAGAATGTATTGGTAATGAATCTCTTCCTCCTACCTTAACTCAAGGCCTCATAACTTTAATACCAAAACCAAATAAGGACTTATTACTTATTGATAATTGGCGCCCTATTTGTTTGCTAAATAATGACTACAAGATATTTGCAACGATATTTGCGAAAAGAATAAAATCTGTTCTAGATCATGTAATTGATGAGACTCAATCCGGCTTCATGAGAAACAGACACATCTCCAACAACATTAGACTAGTGTTAGACCTAATAGACTATTCAGATTTCTGCTATGATGAAAGCTTCATCCTTTTCCTAGATTTTTACAAAGCGTTTGACACGCTCGAACATAACTTCATTTTTAGTGCCTTAGAGAAGTTTGGTTATGGCTCATACTTCAGAAGGGCTATTAAAACAATGTATACAGACGGAAATTGCTCAATTAGACTACAAGCTGGAACGTCTCCTCGCTTCTCCCTTAAGCGTGGTATAAGACAGGGATGCCCCATCTCACCCTATCTCTTTTTACTTTGCTCTCAGCTTCTTACCGATTCTATAAAACTTAGTCCATTAAAGGGTATCTCAATTGCAGACAAGGAAATTGGCTGATGATACAACTTTATTTTTAAAAGATTCCTCTCAGATACCGCTATCTATTGATCTCATAAAAACTTTCTCTGCTGCTTCTGGTCTCTGTCTGAACATTAAGAAATGTGAACTGCTTGCTCTAAAACTTTGTGTCTCACCGTCTATCTGCAATATACCAGTGAAAGAAACCATTACCTATTTAGGAATTGTCATAACTAAAGATAGAGAAGCCAGATGCAATCTAAATTTTGATCCTATTATTGACAAAACCCGAAAGAAGCTTAATCAGTGGCTGCAGAGAGATTTGTCGTTGAGAGGAAGAACTTTACTAACCAAAGCTGAGGGCATTTCTCGTCTTACATACGCTGCTCTATCTCTTCAGGTGAATCAAAAGGTCTTAAAAAAGATTGATAAGATGCTGTTTAACTTTGTATGGAGGAATAAAAACCATTACATAAAAAAATCAGTGATAATGAATCCATATGATAAAGGTGGCCTTAACTTCTTAGACTTTTACACTTTAAACTATACATTTAAAATAAACTGGCTCAGACAATTCTTTAAGAGACCATCCTCAATTTGGAACTTTATACCAAATTTTATTTTCTCTAAATTAGGTGGTTTAGATTTTCTTCTTTTCTGTAATTACAAAGCTGAAAAATTACCTGCGAAACTTTCCTACTTTCACAAACAGATGCTTCTCTCATGGTCAATGATTTACAAACATAATTTCTCCCCACATAGATACTACATATGGAACAACAAAGACATCTTATTCAGAAACAAATGTTTATTCTATCCTTCCTGGTTCTCCCACAACATTCTCTTAGTCCATCAACTGTTTAACTCTGATGGATCTTTAATGACTTATGAAGAATTCACCCAAAAATATAGCATCTTACTTCCTATTAAAGAGTTTAATATTATCAGAAATGCAATCCCCAATGGAGTAATTATGCTATTTAATTCTATAGCGGGACAAAGTCAAACCTTGTTACCAATTGATCTGAACAGACTTGAAATTGGACCAATATGTTTTTCTTCTACTCGTGACAGCAATCGCCGTGTACGCTCATTGTTTCAGAGAGATGTTGTATCAGTTCCATATGTGGTAGCTTATTGGAACTCCCTTGTTGATAACCTTGATTGGGAAAAGATCTGGAACCTACCTGCCAAATACTTAATCAACAATACAACTAAGGAAGTATCTTACAAAATAATTCACAGGTTTTACCCCTCAAAAGTTTATTTACAACGATTCAAAAAAGACATTGATGTTATGTGTTCACTCTGTGAAATTTACCCTGAGGATGTATTTCATTTGTTTTGGTCATGCCCCTTATCTACTAAATTCTGGGAAGATGTCTGTACCTTTATATCTACTCATATCGAGCCTCTCTTTTCACTTTGTTTTGAGCATATATTGTTTGGCTTCACTGACTTTCCATTTGAAAAAAGTCAACACTTCTATATCATTAATCTTATTATCTATTTAGCCAAATGGCACATCCATAAATGTCGTTACACTAATCAGAAACCATTATTTCCCGTGTTTAATAATGAAGCCAAGCAATATATTATAACTATTAAAAATTCAACAAATATGAAAGCCATTAAGACCCTTAACATATGTGCTTTCTTTAATGTATTTTTATAACTGTGTGACTCTGAATTACAGCCTCTAAATGTATGTAACCCCCTGGCGGCTGTTGTTACTACAGTGTTCTATGTACATTTTTATATGCTTCAATGCTTCAATAAAAAAAAAAAGAAAAAAAAAAAATCTGATCCAATATAAGCTCATGCTGATGTGATGCTTTTCCTAATTTATTTTCAAAATGTAATGTCGCACAATCGCTACAGAATCTCCTCTGAAAAAAATCTCCTCAGTGTTTGGAATCTGAGAGATTTACAAGCCCCGCCCCTTCAAAGATCCCGCGTGCTGCTCGATACGCGATGACGACGTAACGAGGCCTCGTTTGGTCTATCACGTGACTTTTGGCATGCTGAATCAATGCTCACAACACTTCCGTGTCACATGCTCGACACGTGATCTAGCAGACGGCTCGAGCATAACATCCCTAAGCACGAGGAGGTGGAAGTTGCTTGGCGGGAGCAGCAAAATGGCGGCTGACTGATATTCGCGAATAGAAACAGACTCTGCTGTTTCTGCGGAGAAAAGACGACCTGGATGAAGCTCCGAGGATCTCGCAGCTCCGGTCTGCGGTCCGCGTGCTGCGGACAACGGGCTCCGGTCTGCGGTCCGCGTGCTGCGGACAACGGGCTCCGGTCTGCGGTCCGCGGGCTGCGGACAACGGGCTCCGGTCTGCGGTCCGCGGGCTGCGGACAACGGGCCCCTGTCTGCGGCCCGCGGGCTCCTGGAGTGGATGCTAACATGCTAACAGATGCTACATCCAGGAGCAGACTGATTGCGGCTTATCACAGTGGCTGCCGCCAGCGAGGATGTGAACCAAGAGCCGTACAGGTATGTACCGGAAATAAAGGCTTTTACACCAGACAAAGATCCCGGTTCTCTGGTCCACGTGTTTAAATCACAAGACCAGGTCTGAATCAGGAACCGGGACAATTGTAAATGTGTAAAACCACGTGAAGCCTCCTTCTGGGTCTTTTGAGTTTATTTTATTTCTGTCTCGTGATACTAACATGAAAAAGTAAAGATAAATCTACTGTGCGCAGAATAAGTGGAATTCTCTCTAAGAAGCCAGACAACAGGCTACAGGACCTCTACCTGGAAAAGCTTCCAGCTAGCTTTAGCAGAATAGCTGCTGTTTGACACAGAAATAAAACTGGAACCGTGGAAATAAAGAATCTGGACCACATATCTGGAATAAAATACGCTTTCTGCTACAGACTGATGGGGTGGGTCTGGTCCAGCAGCAGGATGACGGTCTGGCTGCTGTGTGTGCTAAAGAAAGCTTTATGGGTATGAAGGCCCACGTGTGCTCCCTTACATGTGTAAACACCAACTTCCGTTTCAAACGCCTTGCTTCGCCGGCCTCCTGCTTCCATGCGTGTTTTGCGGTGCAATGGTTAAGTCAGTTCCTCCACTAGGGGGCAGCGCTGATTCAGTCACGCAAGCTCAGTTTCAGACACCGTTTAGCAGCGGTGACGCGCCACTAGGACGTTGTTTCCGACCGCCCGACACGCCCTGAACACTCACGTGTAGTCTTTCTACAAAAGCACCACAATTTCTACAGTTGTCCTTGTCTTAATTCTTCTGCTTTTTTGTTACCTTCCTGACCCTCTTCTTCTCTGGTTTGTTTCTTTCCCTTCAGCTTCGGGTCAACTGCTCGGTGAGGCGGTTTCCACCTGCTTCTGGCTGAATTCCAGTGATTCATGTAAGGGCTGCGCAAGTAAAAGAATTTTAATCGCAATCACGATCTGGGTTTTGAACAATCATAAAAATGAAATGGTCCGATTATTTTTTTGTCCTTCAATTTGTGCTGTTTTCAAATCGAGCGCAGCTGTCATTGCAGCGCTTTGCTGCAGACTCCTCCCACTGTTGCAGACTCCTCCCACAGCCCCGACCGCTTTAGTTTTATTCAGAACGAGTTGCAGACACCTGGACACACGGGAGGCGGCGTCGCTCCTTCTCCGTCATTTTCTATGTAAACTTGTGCGAGGAAGCGAAAATCGCTGCCCTCCTCCAGCCAAGCGACAGTCGACAGTTGTGCATGTAAAATGTTGCGTTCGTGCACGCAGACGTGCACACGGGGACTTGCGACGCAACACAAAAAAATGGAAAAATGTTCAATTTTTGTGAGTTGCAACTAAATAATCCACCAGCTCCCAGAGTCACAGAGAGACAAACGTTATAAACAGAACTTTTTTCTCAATTAACACAGAGAACAATCCGGGATTTAAGAAACTCATCAACACTTTGGACAAACGGCATCACTGCTGTCTCACCACCATGTTAGTGGACTGTCTCTTTCTTCCCTGTATGATGAGTGTAGTGAGGGTGTGTGAAAGACGTGGTGACAGTCCGATGTTTCGCCACCGCTACGGACCTGTGGTAAAGCCGTATAGAAATGTCTCGCTACCTTTTATTGACGCGGATTTCAACGTGAAAATGAAACGTCTCCAGACTATTTTTTTCCAGATCACACCAGGCAGAACATTGCTGCTGGTCTGAGACAAACAATAGCTATGGGGACCTGGTGGAAAGAAACTAGTCGGCATTACTAGAGTAAACTAAACACTTCAAATGTCACCCCCCCCCCCCAAACCTACCACTTATCATCGTGATTATCATTTTTCCCATAATCGAGCAGCCCTAATTCATGTGACTCCTGGAACTCATCGTGGAGAATCTCCACCAGGCTCACACGCATCAAAACCACGCAGTTATCTGTCGCGATCAGAAGGTCCGTTGAGTCGTCCCCTGGTGGTGAATCCTCATTTCGCTGTCTCTTGGCCTTGGATGAGGAGGAGGGGGTGGATGACGATTCTGTCGTAGCACCGATCTGTCAGGCTCTGTCTTAGCGTTAGCTGCTAATGTGAGTGCTGCGGTCTTAGCGTTAGCTTCTAATGTGCTGTGGTCTTAGCGTTAGCTTCTAATGTGCTGTGGTCTTAGCGTTAGCTGCTAATGTGAGTGTTGCGGTCTTAGCGTTAGCTGCTAATGTGAGTGCTGCGGTCTTAGTGTTAGCTTCTAATGTGCTGTGGTCTTAGCGTTAGCTGCTAATGTGAGTGCTGCGGTCTTAGTGTTAGCTTCTAATGTGCTGTGGTCTTAGCGTTAGCTGCTAATGTGCTGCGGTCTTAGCGTTAGCTTCTAATGTGCTGTGGTCTTAGCGTTAGCTGCTAATGTGAGTGCTGCGGTCTTAGTGTTAGCTTCTAATGTGCTGTGGTCTTAGCGTTAGCTGCTAATGTGAGTGCTGCGGTCTTAGTGTTAGCTTCTAATGTGCTGTGGTCTTAGCGTTAGCTGCTAATGTGAGTGCTGCGGTCTTAGCGTTAGCTGCTAATGTGCTGCGGTCTTAGCGTTAGCTTCTAATGTGCTGTGGTCTTAGCGTTAGATGCTAATGTGAGTGCTGTGGTCTTAGCGTTAGATGCTAATGTGAGTGCTGGGGTCTTAGCGTTAGCTGCTAATGTGAGTGCTGCGGTCTTAGCGTTAGCTGCTAATGTGAGTGCTGCGGTCTTAGCGTTAGCTGCTAATGTGAGTGCTGCGGTCTTAGTGTTAGCTTCTAATGTGCTGTGGTCTTAGCGTTAGATGCTAATGTGAGTGCTGCGGTCTTAGCGTTAGCTGCTAATGTGAGCTTTAATACGCTGCTAAATAGTTTACAGGGGAATGTAATCCACACTGTTGAATGAAAACATTCGAATGTGACATCATCTCGGCAGGAGAAGCCGATTGGACGGAGGCGGCACTGGAACCCAGGTGTGTCTATATGCTAAGCTCCCGCCGAGCCTCGGTAAGTCACGTGAGAGTAGGGTCACGTTACCGGAAATGAGGGCGTAAAAAAATTGATCCTTAAGTTTTATGAATCGATATTGGATTTATTTATTTGGATCGATTGAAGTCGCTGATTAAATTTTTTATTTATTTTATTTTTTTAAACCCAGTCCGTGTCAGCCGTTCAAACCATCCGTTCATCGGGAAAAGTGGAAGCCACAACTTCCTGCTTCATCCTTGCCGATGTGCTGAGAACACGATCCAGACTTGGGTCCAGTTAGTCGCTCTACCAGCCTGACACTGAACAGGTAGACAGGTGTGATCATCTGGACCAATCAGCTGCTGTGTTTGAGTCCCGTGATCTAATAGCTGATGGATGGCAGCCATGATGTTTCCATTCTGTCACTGTTTCCATGGAGATGAGCCTGTTTGTGACGTCGTTTCTCATCTTTCTCAGCAGTGATTGGTTAATGGATCACCTGGTCTTGGCCCCTCTCCTCCATCTGGCCCCACCCCTCCTGAGCTGACTGCAGGTAAGTCCAGGTGTGTGTGTGTGAGCTGTTACTCTGTCTGGTATGATGTAATAAAAGGCCGACTGAAGCCCCACCCCCTGCAGTCTGTTCACACGGGCGGGGCTGTGACATAATCGGACTGAAGCGTGTTCTGACCCGGTCAGTTCTGGTTTTGGTTTTGGTTCTGTGCTCCATATTGTTCCTAACCAGATGTCTCTGTCCCTCAGGTAACCTCCACAGAGCTCCGACGGTGACCTGCCGACTCACAGGTGAGACCGTGGTATTAGCCAGTGGGCGGGGCCAGCCGCAGTGTATGCTGGGAGATGATGTAAACAAAAGGCCGAATTGTAGTGCCGCCGCCGAGCAGTGAGTTCTGAGAGCGTGGCGCGCTGACAAAGACCGACCGAAGCGTAGTGCTGATCCCAGACCAGCTGACTGGCCCGCGGTCACATGACCCACACAGAGCGGATGTTCTGGTTGCTGCAGGCTGGCGTTCTGCCCAGCAGCACCTCCAAGGCTCCGCTGGACCTGGAGCTCTTAACTGGCTCCCTAAAACCAGCTGGGTGGTCCAGACTGGTTCCTTCATCTCCAGGTTTAATCCAGGCTTTTCTCTCTACTGGCTCAGACGCTGCACGCTCGCCCTGCTGGGCTCAGACAACCTTGATCGGCTGCAGCTCCACCTCTAACCGGCCCTAAAAACCAGAGCACTACTCCGGGCTTCGCCTCATTGGCTGCCCGTTCGTTCTGGAGGCCATTTTAAATGATTATCCGTTCCCACCGTCCCCTGCCCTCTGGCCAGCAGGCCGTCCCTTTTAACCTCTCAACCAGGAGGACACGGCCTGTAGCTGGACCCAGACTGGAACCAGCTCCCTCCACGTCCTCAGGAGGCGTCTTCACTGGGTTTTAATCGCTGCTCAAAACGCGTGTTTTTAGCACTAGATGTTGGTTTATGTGATTTTCTTTCTCTGCTTATTTTACTGTTTTATTGGCTGATCTTATGTTCTTTTGCAGCGGGATGAATGGCCGCGACGGCGGGATGAACGGCCGCGACGACGGGATGGACGACTGCGTCGCCGCGACGGCAGGATGAATATAATTTATTTGGTCGCTAATAACCTTCTGCTCCCTCTTCAGCCCAGTAGTTCAGTAAAAACAAATCAGCTGCTGGTTTGACTCAAACTAACTTTATTACGAGAAAAGCAGACAAACACCAACGAAGAAGACGACAACCAATTTGTGTTTGAGCGGGGATGAACGAGCACTGTGATTGGCTAATGTGTGGAAAGAGGCGGGTCTTGGGGGAATTTATTATTCCTCAGTGTTGCCAGCGTAGCGACTTTGTGGTTGTATTCAGCGACTTTGTGGTTGTATTTAGTGACTTTGTGGTTGTATTTAGGGACTTTGTGGTTGTATTCAGCGACTTTGTGGTTGTATTTAGTGACTTTGTGGTTGTATTTAGTGACTTTGTGGTTGTATTTAGCGACTTGGTGGCTGTATTTAGGGACTTTGTGGCTGTATTTAGCGACTTTGTGGTTGTATTTAGTGACTTTGTGGTTGTATTTAGTGACTTTGTGGTTGTATTTAGGGACTTTGTGGCTGTATTTAGCGACTTTGTGGTTGTATTTAGCGACTTTGTGGCTGTATTTAGCGACTTTGTGGTTGTATTTAGCGACTTGGTGGCTGTATTTAGCGACTTGGTGGCTGTATTTAGCGACGTTGTGGCTGTATTTAGCGACTTTGTGGTTGTATTTAGCGACTTTGTGGTTGTATTTAGTGACTTTGTGGTTGTATTTAGCGACTTTGTGGTTGTATTTAGCGACTTGGTGGTTGTATTTAGCGACGTTGTGGCTGTATTTAGCGACTTTGTGGTTGTATTTAGCGACTTTGTGGTTGTATTTAGCGACTTTGTGGTTGTATTTAGCGACTTTGTGGCTGTATTTAGCGACTTTGTGGCTGTATTTAGCGACTTTGTGGCTGTATTTAGCGACTTTGTGGTTGTATTTAGCGACTTTGTGGTTGTATTTAGCGACTTTGTGGTTGTATTTAGCGACTTTGTGGCTGTATTTAGCGACTTTGTGGCTGTATTTAGCGACTTTGTGGCTGTATTTAGCGACTTTGTGGTTGTATTTAGCGACTTTGTGGCTGTATTTAGCGACTTTGTGGTTGTATTTAGCGACTTTGTGGCTGTATTTAGCGACTTTGTGGCTGTATTTAGCGACTTTGTGGCTGTATTTACTGACTTTGTGGTTGTATTTACCGACTTTGTGGTTGTATTTACCGACTTTGTGGCTGTATTTACCGACTTTGTGGCTGTATTTACCGACTTTGTGGTTGTATTTAGCGACTTTGTGGTTGTATTTAGCGACTTTGTGGTTGTATTTAGCGACTTTGTGGCTGTATTTAGCGACTTTGTGGCTGTATTTAGCGACTTTGTGGCTGTATTTACTGACTTTGTGGTTGTATTTACCGACTTTGTGGTTGTATTTACCGACTTTGTGGCTGTATTTACCGACTTTGTGGCTGTATTTACCGACTTTGTGGTTGTATTTAGCGACTTTGTGGTTGTATTTAGCGACTTTGTGGTTGTATTTACCGACTTTGTGGCTGTATTTAGCGACTTTGTGGTTGTATTTTGCGACTTTCTGGCTGTATTTTGCGACTTTGTGGCTGTATTTAGCGACTTTCTGGCTGTATTTAGCGACTTTGTGGCTGTATTTAGCGACTTTGTGGTTGTATTTAGCGACTTTGTGGCTGTATTTAGCGACTTTGTGGCTGTATTTAGCGACTTTGTGGCTGTATTTAGTGACTTTGTGGCTGTATTTAGCGACTTTGTGGCTGTATTTAGCGACTTTGTGGCTGTATTTAGCGACTTTGTGGCTGTATTTAGCGACTTTGTGGCTGTATTTAGCGACTTTGTGGCTGTATTTAGCGACTTTGTGGTTGTATTTACCGACTTTGTGGCTGTATTTAGCGACTTTGTGGTTGTATTTACCGACTTTGTGGCTGTATTTACCGACTTTGTGGCTGTATTTAGCGAGTTTTCAGACCCTCTAGCAAGTTTTTCTGGTTTTATTGGAGACTTTTGGAGACGGAGGTGAATGAAGGGAGTTTGCAGACACTCTCATACGAGGCTTGGTCGTCTCGCAGCAGCAGCAGCTGCATTCAGACGACGTTCAGCTCTGTTTCATGACCAGGCTGGAAATGAAACGTAAAAGCTGCTGCTGGAGGATCCTGCTGGTTTACTGTCACAGTAACGTCTGTTAATGAAGAGTGTGGAGGAAATATTTAAAAAGTTAAAAGTCTAGTGAAGATATTTCAGCTTGGCTACAGGTCAGACTCCACCAACCAGGTTCCTGCTGTTGATTTTTATTTTTCATTATTTACTGTCTTCTTTTTTACCTTTTTGTTTACTAATTCCACTCAGAGTTATACAGTTTATTGTCCATGTTGTTGTTGTTCTTAATGTACACGCCTTCCATTTCTATCCAACCCTCTTCATGTTAACAGGTGTCCGTGTGGGAGAGTTCAGACTGTGTGACCTGAACTTTACCCAATAAAAAGTTTGATAAATAAAAAGTTGTGATGGGGTTTTCAAGATGGCGGCGTGAGGGAAGGTCGTGTTCGGGAGTGCTGGTGCGCTTACACGTTGATTTGTTCACTTAACCCTGCGGAAGCAGTACTTAAGCCCTTTTCATGGTCTGCTAACCTAACATGAGCATTGACAGTTACTTTTTGAAACAGTCTGGGGACATGCCACGCAAGAAAACGCAAGCTGGAAATGAAATGGAGCACACCGAGCCGACAGGCAATGCTTGCTCTGGAGCTAGCCCGATAGCTAACGTTAGTGTAGATGCTAACTTAACGGCACTTCGTGAAGCCGTAGGGGAAATAACGGCCAACATCTCCAGAGTTATTGACGAAAAGCTAAGCCCATTGTCAGAGCTTCTGAAAATACATCGGGAGGAGCTCGACAACCATGATATGCGTCTGACTGAGGCTGAACAGAGGATTTCGACGCTGGAAGATGCCACTAGCCCGGTCGAGGGGAAAGTGAAAACACTAGAGAAGATGGTGTGTGAGCTGAGTGAACGAGCTGACGACCTGGAAAACAGGGGACGACGTAAAAATGTCCGCATAGTTGGGCTTCCAGAAGAGGCTGAGGGAAAAGACCCGACTCAGTTCTTCGAGACCTGGTTTCCACAACTTCTCCACATCGAAACGAGGACGGGTCGGGTGAAGCTGGAAAGAGCACACCGGTCGCTGGCCCCAAAGCCCCCTTCCACCCAGAGACCGCGGCCCGTGATAGTCAGGTTCCATAACTATCAGGACAAACAGCGTGTTATGAACGCGGCGTGGGAGATGGGACGGAAGAACAAAACATTGAAACATGGAGATGCAACGGTCATGATATTCCAAGACTTTTCTGCTTCCGTACTGCGTAGAAGAAAGGGATACGATGCCGTGAAAAGACAGCTAAGAGAGCTTGGTGCGGACTACCGCTACGTCTACCCTGCATCACTGAGAGTCACCTGTCGCGGATCCACAAAGATATTCCATGAGCCAGCCGCGGTCGAGAAATACGTCCTCCACCTGAGGGGAGGACCCCCCTCCCCGTGATGACGGGTGAGCATAGACTTGTAAGCTTCTTTATAAGTGAGTCTGTCGGACTTCTGTCACTCAGTTGGGCAGCGGATGCGTTACATTGCGACTGGTGCAATGAAAAGGTTAGCTTCGTAGGTTCAAGATACGCAGTGCCTCCCGTGCTCTCGGAAGGATATCTTTCTTTTGTTGCTAGAGAACCCTCTCACTTGAGCTCCCTACTTTAGGAAGCATATAGTGTTTACGTTCCAGGCCAGTGTTGGCCAAGATGTGTCACAGATGCATCGTTTTTTGTTATAATTGTTATAGTGTGATGTTTTGGTTCTATTTGGCTCAATCTGTTAGTTTTCTTTACAGGCTATACATGTTCAGGCTTCACTTTATTTTGTGTTGAGTAACTATGTCAGCTTTAAAGCTATGTACCTGGAATGTGAATGGTGTTCATACCCCTGTTAAACGGAAAATGATTCTAACCTACCTAAAAAAGGAATGTGTTGATGTTGTGCTGTTGCAAGAAACCCATCTGAACGACAGTGAACATTTGAAGTTGTAGCAGGGAGGCTTTGGACAGGTTTTTTTTTCCTCCTTTTCTTCAAGGAGTAGAGGGGTGGCAATTTTAATCCAGAAAAATTTACCATTTAAATTACTAAATTGCATAAAAGACACAACAGGTTGTTATGTGATTGTCAGGGGCACACTCTACGGAGAAGAAATTGTTATTATGAATATCTACAACCCACCAGGGTACCCAAGCGAGTTACTGACCACTTCCTTCTCTAAAGTGATAGACCTTAATGTTAGAAACACGCTCATTGGAGGAGATTTTAATTGTCATTTAAATCCCATCATGGATAAATCCCCTCCTGGAAAATTATCTCCCTCACATCAAGCTAAAATTGTTTCAGCACTTTGTGAGGACCTGGATTACGTAGATGTTTGGAGAGCCCAGCACATGGCTGATAAAGAATTTACCTTTTTTTCTAATGCTCACAAGTCCTATACCAGGATTGATTATTTCTTCCTTCCAAAAATTATGTTGTCATCAGTTATATCCTGCTCTATAGGGAATATAGTAATTTCTGACCACGCTGCTGTATTCATGCAGTATAATTTAGGCTACTCAGCAAACCAAACTAAATACTGGAGGTTTAACTCTTCAATCCTGACAGACCAGAAATTCATATCCTACTTTAGAGAGGAATTCCAGTCCTTCCTGTCCATTAATTCAGCCTCTACTAATGACCCCTCATTGCTGTGGGAAACATCAAAAGCTTTTTCACGGGGTCTTATTATGTCTTACATGTCCACCAAAAGGCGAAGACAAAATGAACAAAGAAAAATCTTAGAATCTAAACTTGAATGTCTGGAAAAAGAATATATTAAAAACCCATCTGCTCAGAGGCTTAAAGAAATCTCTGCACTTAGATCTGCCTTGAACTTACTATTGACAAAAAATGCAGAAGGTAAAATCAGGCTTGCCAAACAAAAAATGTATGAACATGGAGATAAGGCAGGAAGATATTTATCACATTTGACAAAGAAAAAAACAGAGTCTCGAATCATCTCTTCAGTTAAGGACAGTTCAGGTAAACAGGCTTTTGACACCATAACGATTAACAATATATTTAAAACTTTCTATGAAAATTTATATAAATCTGAATTAGAAGCTGATGAAACTAGAAAAATGGATGATTTTTTCTCCTCTCTTAACTTTCCCAGTTTGTCTGCGGATCAGAAAACATCTCTCCAAGTTCCAATAACCAAGAAAGAAGTCTTTGATGCTATTAAAGGATTACAATCTGGAAAAGCCCCTGGACCGGATGGGTTCAGTAGCGAATTTTACAAGGAACTTCATGATTTACTGATTGACCCTCTTTTGGATATGTTTAACGACTCCTTTAAGAGGGGCACTTTACCGCGGTCCCTTAGAGAAGCACACATCTCCCTAATCCTGAAAAAAAGGCAAAGCCCCGGAAGACTGTGCATCGTACAGGCCCATTTCTCTATTAAATGTAGACCTGAAACTCCTCTCGAAAATTTTGGCAACAAGACTGGAAAAAGTACTTCCTACTCTAATAAACAATGATCAAACCGGATTCATTAAAGGCCGCCATTCATACAATAATGTGCGCAGATTACTTAATACAATCCAAGCCTTCCAACAGCAGTCTCTGGATGGTCTGGTGCTCTCTGTAGATGCTGAAAAGGCATTTGACCGTGTGGAAATGCCATACCTGTTCTATACATTGCATAAATTTGACCTGGGTGAAAAATTTATAAATTGGATAAAACTTCTTTATACAAATCCCCTCTCGGCAGTGCTTACCAATGGACGGTGCTCCCCTAATTTTGACATTCTCAGAGGCACAAGGCAGGAATGTCCCCTATCCCCTCTGCTTTTTGCCCTGGCTATTGAGCCTCTTGCTGAAGCGATTAGGTCAAATGTAAATATACATGGTCTTGCCAGCGGATCACGACAACACAAGATCACCTTGTACGCTGACGATGTCCTGATTGTTCTGACTGAACCTGGGATATCTATCCCAGCTCTTATTTACACCATCAATAAATTTGGGAGTTTTTCTGGCTATAAAATTAATTTTAATAAATCAGAAGTGATGCCACTGGGTAGTCTGAAACACATGCCTAAATCTCCGTCTCCTTTCCCTTTTAAATGGTCACCAGGAGGCTTTGTATATCTGGGGTTACATATTACACCGTCCTATGATCAATTATATAAAGCAAATTTCCCGCCCATATTTGAGCGTATAAGGCTGGATCTTGAGAGATGGAATTCTCTCCCAATTTCCTGGTTAGGTCGTGTTGCGCTGCTAAAAATGAGCATCCTTCCCAGGTTACTTTACCCAATACAAATGATCCCAGTTATGTTTGCCCATAAGACCATCAAACAGCTAAATAGCTGGTTTAGTTCTTTTATATGGTCCAAGAAAAAACCTCGCATTAAATTGGCTACACTATGCTTGCCCTCCTTGGAGGGTGGTGTTGATCTCCCAGACATTAGAAAGTTTCAGCTTGGTGCGCATCTGCGCACTATAGCTGACTGGATATGTAATAACCCTGCATCTCTCTGGTTGGATTTAGAAAGCTCAATGTCCAAATACCCTTTGTGTAACCTTCTGTTTATTAGAAAGAGTGCACACCTGAAGTCTGCATGTTCTAATCCAGTTACAACTAATACAGTAAAAGCATGGCAAGTCGTAAGGAAATTGGAAGGAAGATCACACTTCACCTCTGTCTTCACCCCAATATGCGACAATCCTGATTTCCCCCCTGGAATGATGGACAATAACTTCAGAATTTGGGCACATAAAGGGATATCCACATTACACAAACTCTTAGCAGATTCAACTGTGATGTCTTTTAGTCAGTTAAAAGGGAAATATGATGTTCAGCAACAGGATTTCTTTAGATATCTACAATTAAGAAACTTCATCACGAAAAATACTACAATTCTTAAATGTCAAGATGTTTCACGTGTCGAAAGACAGCTCTTTGTACAGAAATCTGCCGTGTCCATTAGCCTTTTCTATGACATCCTTAAGGAATATAAAACCACCGACACTCTCTCTCTGAGGAGCGTATGGGAAAAACAACTTAATGTTAAGGTGGCAGATGAAGACTGGGAGGATGCATGGAAGAATGCAAAGATGCTGAGTGTGTGCAGTCGAGTGAGAGCCCTGCAATTAAAGGTCCTACACAGAGCCCACATATCCCCCTCCCAACATCATAAATTCAATCCCAATTCATCCCCACTATGTCCCAAATGTAAAATAGAAATTGGTAGTCTTACACATTGCCTCTGGCAGTGTGGAAAAGTACAGCAGTTTTGGTGGGTCGTTGGGCAGGAAATTAACAGGATTCTATCTTCTAATATAAGTAATAATCCCTTACACTTGCTAATTGGCGTCTCTGACTTATCTATCACAAATAAATGTAAAAGAAAGCTTCATCAAATACTTGCCTTCTGTGCTAGAAAATGCATTCTCTTGAACTGGACAACAGATAAGGTTCCCACTAGGGCTCAATGGCAAAGGGTGATACTTGACTATGTTGCTTTGGACTATCTGACATGTAAACTACATAGCAAAGAGGATGTTTTCCATAAAACATGGGAACCGTTTCTATGTTATATTGGTTTGAATATCTCTTCCATACTTCTAAGAGGGCTTGCATAGCAACTATGGATGCCCTGCCTTGTAACACTTTACTGTCTGACAAACCATCATCGGACCTTGCTAATGTGTCTTGTATAGTGGTGTATTTGATGTACCTTTTAATTTGCCTGTCCTATTAAGATAGGATGACCTCTGAATCTCTAGCCTGTATGGGTTTCAATTTAGATATGTGAGCCAATCATATGTTCTATGTTTTTTTTTTTTTTTTTTTTTTTTTCTTCTTCTCTCTTGTTGTGTGTGTTATGAAAATTCAAAATTCAATAAACATATGTTATAAAAAAAAAAAAAAAAGTTGTGATGCTCCAGACTCCTAATTAAAAAACACATGTTAAAAATGAACTAAAAATAAAGAAAAGACTGACAGAATTTTTTTATTTTGTTGTTCTAAACATTTTTTACTTCTTTATCGATGTTTATCTGTCGTCCTCTTTATGGCAGCATCCATCACAGCTACATGTTCCAGGCCGACGACTCGCGCATCGGATGGTGACGTAGTATGGAAGGTAGCCAATCAGAGAGCGAGCTGGCTGGGAAAAAAGGAAGTAAACAAAGTCCAGTCTGGTAGTTTTTTCAGTTCTGTCTTTTTCTGTTAACAATAGTCCCAAGACCTCCATCATTCCCTCGTCCTGTATGTCCTCGTCCATGCTGTTTGCCGGTTGGTGCTATGGTTCTTCTTCTACCGAACACATTCCAGCTGCATCTAACTGAAGCTAATCCCAGCGAGGCTTACATGGCCTGGTTATGTGGGAGGTCCTGAGGAACTAGTCGACGGTGGAAAAGAGGAGCAGCAGGAAAAGAGAGCAAACCGAGAGCTTCATTTTCTCAGCAGCTGAACAAAGAAAGCTGATGGAGATCAGTGACGTGCGGTGGGTTCATGGCTGGTGAAGCACCGACTCCTCTGGAGTCACATTTACATCGTAAGAACAAAAAGAGCTTCTTATTTCACTATTCATCCACCAGCATGAAACTACGCCCCCTGGAGGTGAGGCAGAGTACTGCTGCCTCCTGACCGCACGTCACTGCTGGATAAGATGTACTGGCCCTGCTCGGTTTATTAATGCTCCAGTAATCAATATGCATCATCATATAATGTCAATATATTATTGTGTGTGTGTGTGTGTGTGTGTGTGTGAGCTACAATAACTCTGTTCCACCAGCAGCAGCATCTTACCAGCAAAGCGAACCTGCAGCAATAAAGAACCAGAACATGTCTCAGAGTGGGAGGAATCTTTGAAGAAATGTTTGTTCTAAACGTGTTGAGCTGTAAACATGTTGCTCTGTAGATACCAAGACAACGTCAGAGACCAACAACGTCAGAGACCGAGACAACGTCAGAGACCGAGACAACGTCAGAGACCAAGACAACGTCAGAGACCGAGACAACGTCAGAGACCGAGACAACGTCAGAGACCGAGACAACGTCAGAGACCAAGACAACGTCAGAGACCGAGACAACGTCAGAGACCGCGACAAAGTCAGATACCGAGACAACGTCAGAGACCGAGACAACGTCAGATACCGAGACAACGTCAGAGACCACGACAACGTCAGAGACCACGACAAAGTCAGATACCGAGACAACGTCAGAGACCGAGACAACGTCAGAGACCGAGACAACGTCAGAGACCGAGACAACGTCAGAGACCGCGACAACGTCAGAGACCGCGACAAAGTCAGATACCGAGACAACGTCAGAGACCGAGACAACGTCAGAGACCGAGACAACGTCAGAGACCGAGACAGCGTCAGAGACCGAGACAGCGTCAGAGATCGAGACAGCGTCAGAGACCACTGCTACTGGTGGTCCTCCCCCTGAAAACCGTGGGTCTGGTGGTCTGAATGAGCTTTGAATGAAGCGTGCGCCCTCTGCAGGGTCATTAATAAAAGGCCAAGCCATGGTAACCAGAAAGGAAGCCTGTCTCTATCTATCTCTATCTTTCTCCGTCCATCTCTTTAGACCAGCTTTCTCTCTCTCTCTCTTTAAACACCCTCGGTCTGTATGGACGGGGCTCAGCTGATCCCAGTTTTACTGGTAGCCAACCAGAGGCAGTGGAGGTCGGGTTCCTGAACCTGGGGAGGGTTAATAAGGTGTTAATTAGTTTAAATGAATACCATGTTCTTTTTATTTCATGTTCAGTACGTGTATAGTCGTGTTTCTTTAGTTAAACTGCTGCTGACAGATTTATTGATTATTCCAGACAAAGTAGTGATGTAATAACAGCTGTTTCTTGTTTTATACCAGAATGAGGTGGAGCAGCTCTACCAGGTGGAGCTTTCTTTATGGAGTCTGTATCAGAGCTTTGAGACACAGCTAAGCTAAACGTTAGCCTGCCCTGAGCAGGCTGGTTCTGGTTCATCGGTTACCATGGTTACTCAGTGGCATTCACATAAACCATGTTGATGGAACAGAAGTCTGGATTAAATGAGCCAGATTTACCAGGATAAGTCCGGCTTTCCCTTCATCCAGCTTCATGGAACACCCCCCAGGATTGGATTACATGATCCAAGCTGATCTTAGAATCCGGATTTCTCTTTTGAACAACACATTTTCAATGTGTGATCCTGTCCGATAACCGGAATGTGATCGGATCACATCGGATCAGCTGGTTGTGGCTTTACGCATTATTATTAAATCTCAGAAATATCTTCTTCTTTGTGCTTTTGTTTTTTATTTCAACTCAGCCTATTTTCGGACTGTCGCGTGCGGTGCGGTGCCAGCGTCACGCAGGTGTGTATTAGGAGTTTATAACTAAGTCACGTCGCGTGCACGAGGCTCCTGGACCCGACCTGTAATCCGGAGAGGGATCAGCATCGACCAGGGTGGCTGCAGACAGATGAACCGGCTAAGTGACAGACTGGCCAGAGCCAGGTCCGGTTCTGTGCTCTGGTTCCCTCCAAGCCCAATCATAAACGAACCGCCCCACCACAATAATAATAATAATTATAACAATAATAAACACCAACACATGTTTGTTTGGTTTCAGATGACATGAAAAATGCTCGTTTATAATTCGTTCGATGCACCATCATCACGCTGGAAAGTGGAGGAATGATTGTTTTTTAGAGAAGGTTTCACGTCGTTTAGCAGCAGTTTTTCTGTTTCTGGGTGTGAAGGAGGAGAAGCTGGTGATGCTCCAGTGATGCTCAGACTTCACAGAGCTGCAGCTTCTCGCTGGAAGCCGGCACAAGCAACGGTTCTTCTCATGAAGGCAAAGCATTCGATGGTCCAAATATTCAGTCTAATACACCCAGATGAGAGGAAGCTGTGGACATGTGAGACGTTAAACCTCATCCTTCATTTCAGGTTAATGAGACTGCAGCTGAAGGCATATGCACCACAGGTTTATTCAGGCCTCACCTGCAGCCACATCCAGCCTCTCGTATGTTCTGAGTTATTTGAAATAAATCAGTGTTTATTAGTTCAAAGTATTTTCCATAGTACTCATACAAGAATATGACTGTAGTATTTAATTTCCTCTACTGAGGATAATTAAAATCCTCAATAAAATTGGTTGCAAATGAGTAAAAATATGAAATTAATTAAAACTAACTAGACATCTTCAACTAGAAGCCAAGCAACCAGCGGCACACAGAGATTCCTTCTGGAAGTTCTCTGCTCATCCAAAGAGGCCGTACTACTGGAGAAGGGCAGCATGGCCATCCCAGGGCCTGAGCTGGGAAACCGGGTCTGGATCAGGATCAGGACCAGACTGGTCCTGATCCAGGAAGAAGGATGCAGAAACACGGGAGTATCCAAGACAAAAACACTGACTCCAAGCACAGGTCAGTCCAAGTGTTTCACGTCTGCGCTGATGGATTTTGGAGATCTGAGCCGAGCCATCTACCCAGTTTCCCAAAACCAGAGAAAAGACAAAGATCCCATGAAGAGGCTGCAGATGTGAGGACAGTGTTCCGCACAACGGTAGCTCAGAGACCTCGGCCTGTCTGAGCTGATGCTGCACGCTGCATCGAGACCAGAAGAAACAGCTCATTACATCCCAGTCCCCACAGCAGGACCGATACCTGCGTCACCGCTGTGGCACGCAGCGAGGCGGCGAGGCTGGAGACCCTCCCACTTCACAGATATGCAGGAAATACCTGAAAGCTCAGAGCAGCCTGTCATCATTCCAGACTCAGAGGAAGAACATCTGGAACAAGTGGATCCATGTGATGTGATTCAGACTGGCCGAAGTCAGCGGGTGACAGGAATCTGCGAGGACAGCAGGTCGCTTGCCATGGCTGATGGGGATTGAGACAATATCCACCATCTCATCCCTCCAGTACGATTAGCCGGCTGCTTCCCGCTGTGGACAGGAGTGAGTCACCTCCAAAAATATCAAGCATAAAAAACCCATACGGGTGGATCGATTCATCGCTGCCATCTTTCCTTCACTGAAGGAACGCTGGACAAGAGGCTGAACGAGGGAAACGGGGACTGAAGCAGCTCCCACAACTACACAAAGCGTAGAAGAGATGAAGGACGCTGGTGAGGAGCCTGATGCTGCCACCAAAGCTGGCTGAAGAAGAGCCAGTGGAAAAGTTGCTGTTCCTTCCTACCGCTCTGCTTGTCCTGAATGGCTTCATGCACATCCATGTGGGATTATTAAAAAGTGGAAACAACCACCAGCCTGTGAAACTGCAGATCAAGCTTCTCTGTGCTTGACACGAGCATTGGACGCTTTCTGCGAGCGCTCATGTTGGGCTTGCAGTGACAGTTGTTCCTCCAGAGAAGTCCTGCAGCTGGTGAAAGCCATGGCCACAGAAGGCGTGACCCAGCAGACATCTGAGGTATCTAAGCATAGCATTTGTATGGTACACACTTAAGTCTTTACCATATAAGGTTCTCTGTCCCACAGACTGGATTGACACAAGAACTTGCATTCCATGCAAATGAGCATCCTATAGGCAAACTCTATGACTGGAGGACACAGGACTGAGGAATTTTCTTTGTTTAAACCCTATATAAGACAGAATGACACATCAGGTCTTTAGGTCTTCGTTCTGGTTTTGGGACCTCCAGATTTTGCTGCAGAAATCTGTTTTGATGTCTGAACTTTTGTAATAAACTTCTTTTTATTATTCAAGTCAGCGTCCAGAGACGTTTTTGCCTGAAAGACAATTTTTCCACATCTCCTGATCAAGATACATCACATCCTCAGAGGGCAGAGCTGCTGAGGGGATGTTTGACGTCTGGCGGCCTCCAGGTTGGTGCACAGTGTCACATCTCAACTGTAATCGAGAAGACAATGTTCCTCACAGTCCTGCAGCCTCACGTTCTACGGAGGATGTTCCATTTGTTTCATCTTCGGTTGCTGTCCTGCATGGCTCATCTTAAGACGGCTGTAGAACAAGAAGTTAACCTTCCTGAGTCAACCTGCTTCAGGCAAATGAAAAGTGCATCTCAGGTTCCCTCTGCATTTACAACTGAAGACCTCACCTCCGGGAAAGTGCTGCGTGCTGGGAAAGTAACACAGCTATAGGGTTGGAGAACTTTGATGGATCGACACTGACCCTGGAAGCCCTTCCACAGCGTCACCACCACCAGAAGAGATTTCCTTTGTGTGAGTTCCCCTCCAATCTGGTACTCTGAGGGAGACATTTACTCCCAGGTCAGTCATTGCTTACCAGGAAGGGTTGACCCGGGATGGGCTTGGACATGATGTGTCTACTGTAAAAGAGCTCCGTGTGTATGATGACCTGCTAGGTGATCATGCTGCGTTGTACACCGAAGAAGAGTGGGAAGGGACATGTCATTTATCCGTGGGCAAATTCATGTACATACATATATATATATGTAGAGAGATAGAGAGTTTACAGAGATTTGGATTCATTATGGCCGCTCTGGGTTTCCGTAGCTGGTTGGCTATGCAAGGGCGGGGCTGACCTTTCCCCCGGAAGTAAACATCACCAGAACAACTCGGCTCCGGGACCGTTCCCAGAATTCATCGATCGGCTTCACCGTCAGAACCAGGACCAGCGGCGGAAGCGGAGCAATGCAGACCCCCGCGGCTTCACCGGTAAGTAGGCCGGGCCGAGCCGCCTGGAACCGGCCACGTCAGAGCTGCTAGCTGGGTGCAGCTAGCCAGGTAGCTAACGCTGGGCTAACAGTTAGCTAACCGGGTAGCTTGTGCTGCAAACTCCCTTCAGAAAATGCTGCGTTTTAGACGCAGATATGCAGCCGAACCGGAGAAGTCCGTGACAGGCCCGGTTCGTTTATGATTGGGCTTGGAGGGAACCAGAGCACAGAACCGGACCTGGCTCTGGCCAGTCTGTCACTTAGCCGGTTCATCTGTCTGCAGCCACCCTGGTCGATGCTGATCCCTCTCCGGATTACAGGTCGGGTCCAGGAGCCTCGTGCACGCGACGTGACTTAGTTATAAACTCCTAAGTCATAATAATGAGATAAAGTCACGAGATAAGAAGCCTGTTATCTGTGGGGATGAGACAGAAACGGTTTTATTCAGTGCATGAAAACTTCTCATGTCTGGTGGAGCCTGAGGAGCGTTCCTGACGGGGTTCCACCAACGATGAAGTGCTTCTCTACTGGCTGAAGCGCTGGGTTCTCTGGGAAGTCTTGTGAGGAACTTTAGGCTCTGTCCGACTGTAGGAACCTTTTGCAGTTCTTATAACCTTTTCAGGAACCAGGCCGTTTTTTCGCGCATTCCGACATACAGGAACTAGGGACCAAAGCCCCCAGTTCCTAGAACCATTTTAGCTCCTGCTCCGAGGCAGGGTCGGGGTTCTATAGGAACCCTCATGACGTAGGTGTTTGGTGACTGGTAGCTCCGCCTCTTGCCAGATTTCCGCATTTTGTGTCCCCGCCACATTTAAAAAACACGGTTGCACATACGGACAAAAACAACAACAGAGCAAGCGATAAATGGACCGACGAGGAGGTCGAAGCTCTTCTGACCGTCTACGCTACAGAGGATTTTCAGAGAAGGTTTGAAGGTTCGCAGCGAAATATAAAAATATTCCTGACGATCAGCTCTCAGTCAGAGAACGCAGGATAACGCGAAGCAGCGCACTTAGTCTCTGCAGGACCCGGTCACATGAACGCAGAGGAGGCTGCCTGGGACGGACGAGCTGCAGCCTTCTTGCTATCTGCTGGTTTCTGGTCCGGGTAGCGGCGCGGCCGTCTGCTCGCTGGTTTCTGGTCCGGGTAGCGGCGCGGCCGTCTGCTCGCTGGTTTCTGGTCCGGGTAGCGGCGCGGCCGTCTGCTCGCTGGTTTCTGGTCCGGGTAGCGGCGCGGCCGTCTGCTCGCTGGTTTCTGGTCCGGGTAGCGGCGCGGCCGTCTGCTCGCTGGTTTCTGGTCCGGGTAGCGGCGCGGCCGTCTGCTCGCTGGTTTCTGGTCCGGGTAGCGGCGCGGCCGTCTGCTCGCTGGTTTCTGGTCTGGGTAGCGGCGCGGCCGTCTGCTCGCTGGTTTCTGGTCCGTGTAGCGGCGCGGCCGTCTGCTCGCTGGTTTCTGGTCCGGGTAGCGGCGCGGCCGTCTGCTCGCTGGTTTCTGGTCCGGGTAGCGGCGCGGCCGTCTGCTCGCTGGTTTCTGGTCCGGGTAGCGGCGCGGCCGTCTGCTCGCTGGTTTCTGGTCCGGGTAGCGGCGCGGCCGTCTGCTCGCTGGTTTCTGGTCCGGGTAGCGGCGCGGCCGTCTGCTCGCTGGTTTCTGGTCCGGGTAGCGGCGCGGCCGTCTGCTCGCTGGTTTCTGGTCCGGGTAGCGGCGCGGCCGTCTGCTCACTGGTTTCTGGTCCGGGTAGCGGCGCGGCCGTCTGCTCGCTGGTTTCTGGTCCGGGTAGCGGCGCGGCCGTCTACTCGCTGGTTTCTGGTCCGGGTAGCGGCGCGGCCGTCTACTCGCTGGTTTCTGGTCCGGGTAGCGGTAACTTTTGATGTTTCTAGGAAAATCTGAACGAGGTTTCTTTAGCGTAGAATAACCACAGGATACGCCGAAGCCCTCACGGCCGCCATCGTGCATTCAGACCCTGAACCGTATGGAACCAGGACTCTGCACGGTACGGATCTGGATCTGCTTGGAACGCTGTGCAATCAAAGACAGTCCATGCAATGAAGCTGTGTTTAGTATATGTGTAGACCTTACTTCAGAGCATGATCTGGAGGTGGATCTGTACATGAGACATCTGATTGGCAGCGAGCTGGAGCCTGAAAGTGAAGCATTTCGTTTGTATTTGCTGCGACTGGTGGGACAGTGGATTTCATCCAAACTGATCTTTGCAGCTTTTCTCAAAACTGAATGATTTAATTCTAAACTTGAGCCGGTGTCTCTCTGCTAGAAGGACTGGAACCAGTTAAAAAAGAAGAAATCTCGTCTCTGAGGAAACAACAGGACATTTTTGTCATTCTTGTAAAGTATTGGAGGATGATGTAATTAAACTGAGTTATGTTAGATCATTAATACAAAAAGGTTTGTTTAGATTTGTCCTTGTGTATCTGGTGTGTATCTGGTGTAGGGCTGCAACGATTAGTCGACATTGTCGACAATAGTCGACAATAAAAATAGTCGACAACGAATTTAGCCGTCGACTATTGTCGGCAAAAAAATAAATAAAAAAAACTACAGAGTGAGACATCGTCTTCTAATTTTATCTCTGCTGTGAGTTGCATAATGCACATGTGCAAAGACGGGGGGAAAAAATACAGAGTGAGACATCTTCTACTTTTTTTTATCTCTGCTGAGAGTTGCACATGCGCAGTAAAGTCCGCCAGGGGAAAATATGGCGGCGGACTGGGGAAGAGAACGGTGGCGAAGAACGTTAAAAGTCTGGGATAACTTCACGTTAAACCTTTCAAAATAAATTAAATACATGTGAGATTTGTAAAGCGGACCTTGTGTACCACGAAGTACGTCTGCAACGCTCGAACATTTAAAGAGGAGGAACGTCGGACTTTCATAACAACCTCATGCAAGATTTCAAAGCTGAAAGTGAAATAAGATCCATTTATAACAATCATGAGATTCATAATCCGATTGGTCGACTAGTCGTTTTAACAGTCGGTGACTAATCAATTATCAGAATAGTCATTAGTTGCAGCCCTAGTCTGGTGTGTATCTGGTGTGTAGATGGCGTGTATCTGGTGTGTAGCTGGTGTGTAGCTGGCGTGTATCTGGTGTGTAGCTGGCGTGTATCTGGCGTGTATCTGGCGTGTAGCTGGTGTGTAGCTGGCGTGTAGCTGGCGTGTAGCTGGTGTATCTGGCGTGTAGCTGGCGTGTAGCTGGTGTAGCTGGCGTGTAGCTGGTGTAGCTGGTGTGTAGCTGGCGTGTAGCTGGTGTATCTGGTGTGTAGCTGGCGTGTAGCTGGTGTAGCTGGCGTGTAGCTGACGTGTAGCTGGTATAGTGTAGGTGTTGAAAGTTGTGATTAATCAAAAAAATGTGTAATCATCATTTGACAGCCCTCATATTACAATTACCTGAAACTTGTTTCCTCCTCTTCAGCTGAACCATAAACACACGCAACAAGAGAGAAAAGCTGATCAGCTGATCACCGACAGCCGTCAGGATTCCCGGAGCAACATGAGTGGAGAGGGAGGCAGCTGCTGCACAAGCAGAGACGAGCAGAGATCCTTCATCCAAGGGAAGGTCCGTTAACACTGAATGTTTGTAACCGTGGCTTTGTAGCTAATCCGATTCAAATTTTTATTCTGTATATACACAGCCCTTTGTTTATATATATATATATATATATGGGAATTACTGGTAGTAAGTTCCATCTAACTGGTACTAAGTACCATCTTACTGGTAGTAAGTTCCAACTAACTGGTAGTAAGTACCATCTAACTGGTAGTAAGTTCCATCTAACTGGTAGTAAGTATCATCTAACTGGTAGTAAGTTCCATCTAACTGGTAGTAAGTACCATCTAACTGGTAGTAAGTTCCAACTAACTGGTAGTAAGTTCCAACTAACTGGTAGTAAGTACCATCTAACTGGTAGTAAGTTCCATCTAACTGGTAGTAAGTACCATCTAACTGGTAGTAAGTTCCAACTAACTGCTGTAACTACCATCTAACTGGTAGTAAGTTCCATCTAACTGGTAGTAAGTACCATCTAACTGGTAGTAAGTTCCAACTAACTGGTAGTAAGTACCATCAAACTGGTAGTAAGTACCATCTAACTGGTAGTAAGTACCATCTAACTGGTAGTAAGTTCCATCTAACTGGTAGTAAGTTCC
Source organism: Melanotaenia boesemani (assembly GCF_017639745.1). Classification (NCBI taxonomy): domain Eukaryota; kingdom Metazoa; phylum Chordata; class Actinopteri; order Atheriniformes; family Melanotaeniidae; genus Melanotaenia; species Melanotaenia boesemani. Next base: position 37,459,916 of record NC_055689.1, on the reverse strand, counting down.
AACTAACTGGTACTAAGTACCATCTTACTGGTAGTAAGTTCCAACTAACTGGTGTAAGTACCATCTAACTGGTAGTAAGTTCCAACTAACTGGTAGTAAGTATCATCTAACTGGTAGTAAGTACCATCTAACTGGTAGTAAGTTCCATCTAACTGGTAGTAAGTATCATCTAACTGGTAGTAAGTTCCATCTAACTGGTAGTAAGTATCATCTAACTGGTAGTAAGTTCCAACTAACTGGTAGTAAGTACCATCTAACTGGTAGTAAGTTCCATCTAACTGGTAGTAAGTATCATCTAACTGGTAGTAAGTTCCATCTAACTGGTAGTAAGTACCATCTAACTGGTAGTAAGTTCCAACTAACTGGTAGTAAGTTCCAACTAACTGGTAGTAAGTACCATCTAACTGGTAGTAAGTTCCATCTAACTGGTAGTAAGTACCATCTAACTGGTAGTAAGTTCCAACTAACTGCTGTAACTACCATCTAACTGGTAGTAAGTTCCATCTAACTGGTAGTAAGTACCATCTAACTGGTAGTAAGTTCCAACTAACTGGTAGTAAGTACCATCAAACTGGTAGTAAGTACCATCTAACTGGTAGTAAGTACCATCTAACTGGTAGTAAGTTCCATCTAACTGGTAGTAAGTTCCAACTAACTGGTACTAAGTACCATCTTACTGGTAGTAAGTTCCAACTAACTGGTGTAAGTACCATCTAACTGGTAGTAAGTTCCAACTAACTGGTAGTAAGTATCATCTAACTGGTAGTAAGTATCATCTAACTGGTAGTAAGTTCCAACTAACTGGTAGTAAGTACCATCTAACTGGCAGTAAGTTCCAACTAACTGGTAGTAAGTTCCAACTAACTGGTAGTAAGTTCCATCTAACTGGTAGTAAGTACCATCTAACTGGTAGTAAGTTCCAACTAACTGGTAGTAAGTACCATCTAACCGGTAGTAAGTTCCAACTAACTGGTAGTAAGTACCATCTAACTGGTAGTAAGTTCCATCTAACTGGTAGTAAGTACCACCTTAATGGTAGTAAGTACCATCTAACTGGTAGTAAGTTCCAACTAACTGGTAGTAAGTACCATCTAACTGGTAGTAAGTTCCAACTAACTGGTAGTAAATACCACCTTAATGGTAGTAAGTACCATCTAACTGGTAGTAAGTTCCAACTAACTGGTAGTAAGTACCATCTAACTGGTAGTAAGTTCCATCTAACTGGTAGTAAGTACCATCTAACTGGTAGTAAGTACCAACTAACTGGTAGTAAGTACCATCTAACTGGTAGTAAGTTCCAACTAACTGGTAGTAAGTACCATCTAACTGGTAGTAAGTTCCAACTAACTGGTAGTAAGTACCCTCAAACTGGTAGTAAGTACCATCTAACTGGTAGTAAGTTCCAACTAACTGGTAGTAAGTTCCATCTAACTGGTAGTAAGTACCATCAAACTGGTACTAAGTACCATCTTACAGGTAGTAAGTTCCAACTAACTGGCAGTAAATACCATCTTACTGGTAGTAAGTACCATCAAACTGGTAGTAAGTACCATCTAACTGGTAGTAAGTTCCAACTAACTGGTAGTAAGTACCATCAAACTGGTAGTAAGTACGATCAAACTGGTAGTAAGTACCATCAAACTGGTAGTAAGTACCATCAAACTGGTAGTAAGTACCATCAAACTGGTAGTAAGTACCATGCTCTTGTTACACTGAAATTAGCTACCAAGACAACGTCAGAGACCGAGACAACGTCAGAGACCGAGACAACGTCAGAGACCACTGCTACTGGTGGTCCTCCCCCTGAAAACCGTGGGTCTGGTGGTCTGAATGAGCTTTGAATGAAGCGTGCGCCCTCTGCAGGGTCATTAATAAAAGGCCAAGCCATGGTAACCAGAAAGGAAGCCTGTCTCTATCTATCTCTATCTTTCTCCGTCCATCTCTTTAGACCAGCTTTCTCTCTCTCTCTCTTTAAACACCCTCGGCCTGTATGGACGGGGCTCAGCTGATCCCAGTTTTACTGTTGGCCAACCAGAGGCAGTGGAGGTCGGGTTCCTGAACCTGGGGAGGGTTAATAAGGTGTTAATTAGTTTTAATGAACACCATGTTCTTTTTATTTCATGTTCAGTACGTGTATAGTCGTGTTTCTTTAGTTAAACTGCTGCTGACAGATTTATTGATTATTCCAGACAAAGTAGTGATGTAATAACAGCTGTTTCTTGTTTTATACCAGAATGAGGTGGAGCAGCTCTACCAGGTGGAGCTTTCTTTATGGAGTCTGTATCAGAGCTTTGAGACACAGCTAAGCTAAACATTAGCCTGCCCTGAGCAGGCTGGTTCTGGTTCATCGGTTACCATGGTTACTCAGTGGCATTCACATAAACCATGTTGATGGAACAGAAGTCTGGATTAAATGAGCCAGATTTACCAGGATAAGTCCGGCTTTCCCTTCATCCAGCTTCATGGAACACCCCCCAGGATAGTGAGTTTGATCTCCCAGGTTCATCTCTTTCCTACTGTCGGCAGTTCAGATCAGCTGTGCGGGCATACGGTGTCATCTTTTTGTTCAGTGTGAGGTCTCCAGCAAATTCAGGCAGATCTGAAGTTGCACCTTTTTATTAGAAACGATAATAGGTCTGTACTGCCTCAAAGAATCATCTGCTCTTTTGAATCCCTACAGGAAGACCATGTTTAATATATAATTAATTGCTCTTATTTCCAAAATTCTACACCCACAAGCAGAAATATGCTGGACCACCTCCCAGATTTCAACCCTTCAGAATTGACCTCATTTTTTAAATGTCTGTTTTTACTGGATAATAAAAACAGTGAAAACCTCATAAACACTTCCTGAATACAGGTAACCGGCACTGTGGATAGATGTTAGTATGTGTCCATCACCACTGTACTGGTGACATCACCGCTGCTGTACTGGTGACATCACCGCTGCTGTACTGGTGACATCACCGCTGCTGTACTGGTGACATCACCGCTGCTGTACTGCTGGCGGGCAGCTTGCCATTCTGAGCTAGAATAGCCTCCAGTTTACGATAGAGCTCCTGCAACGCCAAAGTCTGATTGTCCACAGCTCGACACAAAAGTCTGGCAGCTTGCCAGTGGTCGCCGACAGTGAATGTTGTGATACACCAGGAAACCCAAACAGCAGAAACCCAGTTAACATGAATCCAGATGTATAGATGTCCTCTGCATCCTCAATGTTAAGAAGCGACAGACACATGACCTTCCACACCCCCAGGAATCCATCACGTATCCAGCTGCGAGCGTTTCGCCAGGACAAGCGGCTCCCCTACGCACGTTTTTCAGTTAGAATAAATTTGGTCAGTTGCATTGAGAGACCAGCTGATCTGTCCATGGTTCTAGATGGTTCAGGTTTAGAACAGAAATGCAGAGAGAGGCTCAGATAAGACAGGACATGTAGCAGGCAGAGTGGGGAGGGAGAGAAGAAAAAGCGTCTGCCTTCGTCGAGGACAGGAAGGGTTCTGGTTCTGGTTTGGACTTGTGTCCCTTATCTCATGTGTTGTTGTTTCAGGGTCCAGCAGACGGACTCGGCAGCATCCGGGTCAAACCGGAACCAGATGATGACGTGGAGATCAGGTCGTATCCAGTCTTGAAGAAGCTGTCAATCACTCTAACGGACTGCAGGGCGTGGCTGGAGGGGCGGGACTTCCTGTCTATAGGTGAGACTACCTGAACCAGGTGCCCTCCATACAGACCGAACTTTGCAAAAAGTTTTTTTTATTTTATTTTATTTTATTTTATTTTATTTTATTTTATTTTATTTTATTTATCTAATTTTGTTGCTTTTTTGTTTTGTTTATTCGATGTATCTTTGTTTATTTATCATTTTTATTTATAATTTATTTATTTTTATTTTATCCATCCACCCACCTTGGTTCTGGTTTCCTGTGTGATCGGAGCAAAACTGTGAAAACCAGTCAGAACCAGACAAGCAGGACCTGTCTCCTGACCTCAGACCCCTGTTTCCTGACCTCTGTCTCCTGACTCTGTCTCCTGACCTCAGACCCGTTTCCTGACCTCTGTCTCCTGACCTCTGACCCCCTTTTCCTGACCTCTGTCTCCTGACCTCTGACCCGTTTCCTGAACTCTGTCTCCTGACCTCTGACCTCTGTTTCCTGACCTCTGTCTCCTGACCTCAGACCCCTGTTTCCTGACCTCTGACCCCCTGTTTCCTGACCTCTGTCTCCTGACCTCTGACCCCCTTTTCCTGACCTCTGTCTCCTGACCTCTGACCCGTTTCCTGAACTCTGTCTCCTGACCTCTGCCCTCTGTCTCCTGACTTCTGACCCCCGTTTCCTGACCTCTGACCCGTTTCCTGACCTCTGTCTCCTGCAGATGACCACCCTCAGCTCTGGACCCAGCGCCGCCACCAGACTGCGACCAACAGTGGCAGGAAGATGGTGTACTGCTCTGAGTGTGGGCGAGGCTTCTACAAGCGGGCCCACCTGGAGGCCCACCTGCGGACTCACCGGGGCCAGAGACCCAACCAGTGCTGGCAGTGTGGGAAGACATACCCGACCCTGATGAGCCTGGTAGTCCACCAGCAGATCCACAACCGCAGCGAGCCTTACTGCTGCGCCTACTGCGACCGAACTTTCGCCCTGAAAAGGGACTGGAAGACCCACCACCGGACCCACTCCGGGACCAAACCCTTCAAGTGCTGGTTCTGTGGGGACGGCTTCGGCAGGCAGGACCAGCTCACTGAGCATCTGGAGGTCCACAAGGGCGAGAAGTGCTACCACTGCAAGGTCTGCGACAAGATGTTTGTGTCCTACCAGGGCTTCAACTTCCACCGCAAAGCCCATAAGAACCCCCGCCTGCTCCCATGCCCACGCTGCTCCAAGACCTTCAGCAACCCGCAGAGCCTGAAGCTCCACCAGGTGACCCACTCCAGCAGGAAGCCCCACACCTGCCCTACCTGCGGGAAAGGCTTCAAGCTGCTGACGGGTCTGCGCTGCCACCAGCGGACCCACGAAGACCTGAAGGCATACCGCTGCTCCGAGTGCGGGAAGTGTTTCTCCAGCCTGCAGGGCCTGAAGCTCCACGACCGCACGCACACCGGACTCAAACCCTACCGCTGCTCCGAGTGTGGCAAGAGGTTCACGCAGTCGCCCCACCTTAAAGCCCACATGGTGACCCACACCGGGGAGCGGCCCTTCCTTTGCACCACCTGCGGGAAGCGCTTCACCCAGTCGTCCCACCTGCGCTCCCACATCACGCTGTTCCACGTGGGTGAGAAGCCCTTCACCTGCGACGACTGTGGCAAGAGCTTCACCATCGCCCACTACCTGAAGATGCACCGGCTCAGCCACACCAAGGAGAAGCACTACCAGTGCTCCTACTGTCAGAAGTCCTTCTCCTACCACAACTCCTGGAGGGCCCACGAGAGGATCCACACCGGGGAGCGGCCCTTCAGCTGCCAGGACTGCGGCCAGAGCTTCATCACATCCGGCTCGCTGCTAAGCCACCAGAGGGCCAAACACACCGGCGAGAAGAGCCACTACTGCATCACCTGCGGCGAGTTCTTCTTCACCAGCTCACTGCTGCGCGTCCACCAGCTGGACCACACCGGGGAGCGCCCGCATGCCTGCAGCTGTGGCAAGACCTTCAAGACCAGGGGGGTGCTGCGCCACCACCTGAAGAGGTTCACCGAGCACCGGCCTGCCGATGACTGGACCGCCAACGACCAAACCACCGAAGGCCAGACCGCCAAAGACCGGCCTGCTGAATGCCGGACTGCTAAGTGAGGGCGCCACTGAGGCAGTGGGGCCACACCTGTCCACAGGTCATCAGAAGACATGTCACAGGACCAGGTTCTGGTTCTGATCCAGATGGAGATGTTGTGGTGGTTTGACAGGCCGACACCACCTTACACACCTCTCTGTAGACCTCATATCTGGTCCTTTCTGCGGACCTCGGGTCAGGCTGGTTCTGAACTCCGGTCGGCCTGTGCTGCCGGTCTGAAACTCTGTAGACCTTGACTCGGGTCAGTTCTGCCTTTGAAGATACGATACTACACCTGGAAAAGCTGCTGCTCCTGTTGTCATGGTAACAGCTGGATGGCTGGTTAATCAATCAATAAATAAGCATGGATCAGCTGTTGTTCAGAAGTGTAGAGGAAGTTAAAATGTTTGAGGACTTTAGCTTCTTTCTGACATCATAGAAGAATCTGTACATCTGTAATAGATATTTAGCTGTGATGATGTCACATGACCGTTTATGACATCCTCCGTGTGCTGGACCTCACCATGGAGGACTGGTGAGTTTCCCTGCCAGTGTGAGGATGGATGGACCAGGTTTTTTAAAACCAGTTTATAAAGATGTAGCTCACGGTGTTCCAGACAGAGGTGGTTTTATTTCATATAAACACCAAATCATAGACAGTGTTTATCAAACGGACCTGAGCTGAATGTCTTCTGTGGTCTCGCTTCCCTCCGTGTCTGCTGTTTACTCGGCTGCCTCTCCTTTGGTTTGATAAAGCCAAGGTGGTGATGATGCGTTCAAGGCACGTGGAAAACATGGGTGCAGATCAACTGTAACAATGGCGGTAACCACGAGTTTTACTGATGTGGATGCTACGAAAGATACGCTTGCCTGGCAGCTGTATCGGACGTACTGAAGCTAGATCAGCCAAATTCTCCATCCCTACTCTGGACCCAGACTCAACTCTGGACCTGTTCTCAGAGTCTGGTTCTGGACCTGGACTTGGACTGTTCTCTTTTAGAATCCTGTTAAAGCTGCACTGTTAGAGAATAAAAGCTAAATCCTGATGGTCTCTTCTCGTCCTGATGGATGTAATGAGTCTCGTAACCAGGATCAGGGGCCTGTTGCACAAATCCAAGATAAGGGATTGAGCCAGATCAGCGGTAGGGATGCACCGAAATTAAAACTCTAGACCGAAAACCGAAGCACTGAAAGAAATGATTATGCCAGTTATAAGTACCACTGCGTTCATGGTTATGAATGTGTACTAACCTCATTAAAATCAAGGCACTGCAGTTGTATAAATTAATATTAAAGTTTCAACGAATAAATCAATTACAAAGTTATGAAAATAATAAACTAAATAAAGAATAAACTGTTCTCTTTAGGACAACAAGGTGCCTGCAGAGCTGGAAAATGGAACATCCCCCCAATCTGATGCTCGACGACGAGGGCGCGTCGCCCCACCTTATCCTTGACGACAAGGGCGCGTCCCCCCATCTGATGCTCGACGACGAGGGCGCGTCCCCTCCTCTGATGCTCAGCGACGAGGGCGCGTCCCCCCATCTGATGCTCGAAAAAGAGGGAGCGTCGCCTCCTCTAATGCTCGACAATGAGGGCGCGTTCCCCCCAATCTGATGCTCGACAACGAGGGCGCGTCCCCCCCACCTTATGCTCGACGACGAGGGTGCATCCCCCCATCTGATGCTCGACGACGAGGGTGCGTCCCCCCCCACCTTATGCTCGACGAAGAGGGTGCGTCCCTTCCTCTGATGCTCGACGGCGAGGGCACGCCCCCCCATCTGGTGCTCGACAACGAGGGCACCCCCCATCTGATGCTCGAAAAAGAGGGCGTGTCGCCTCCTCTGATGCTCGACGATGAGGGCGCGTCCCCCCATCTGATGCTCGACAAAGAGGGCACGTCCCCTCCACCTTATGCTCGACGACGAGGGCGCGTCCCCCCATCTGATGCTCGACCCGCCCCCCCATCTGATGCTCAATGACGAGGGTGCGATCCCCCATCTGATGCTCGACGCGTCCCCCCCATCTGATGCTCAACGACGACGGCGCAATCCCCCATCTGATGCTCGACGACGAGGGCGCGTCCCCACCTCTGATGCTCGACGAAGAGGGTGTGTCCCATCTGATGCTTGACAAAGAGGGCGCGTCCCCCTATCTGATGCTCGAAGACGAGGGCGCATCCCCCATCTCATGCTCGACGAAGAGGGCACGTCCCCTCCTCTGATGCTCGACAATGAGGGCGCGTCCCCCCCAATCTGATGCTCGACGAAGAGGGCGCGTCCCCCTCCAATCTGATGCTCGACGACGAGGGTGAGTCCCCCCCACCTTATGCTCGACGACGAGGGTGCGTCCCCCCATCTGATGCTCGACGACGAGGGCTTGTTCCCCCCACCTTATGCTCGACAACGAGGGCGCGTCCTCTTCTCTGATAATCGACGACGAGGGCAGAGACGCAGAAATGCACTGTTCTTCTTGCTGCAGAGAAAGTGTGCGCTCCAGCATGAATCTCTGTGTGTCAGAAATCATTCAAACATGCTGAGTCATATTTTCTCTCTGCACATGATTAATTGGTTCAGATCAATAATTCATATTAACTTAGCAGCTCTAATCCAGACACATCTGCTAAAATAAAAATCTGAAAGTCTCCTTCAAACTTCATCGTGCAGATGTGCACGCCTCCCAACACACTACATGTGTGAGAGCGGGAAGGAAAAGGTCCGGGATGTAAGGCCAGAGGGAAGCGGACTTCCAACGATGTGCCGCTGGTGTCAGTAAGTTTAAAACACTTGTGTGTTTTGATGGTTGAGCTGATGAATGGCAGGTCAGAGATAAACACATCCTCACACAATGCTTGCTCTACATCTAACCATGGTTCATCCAGACTGCTAGGTTTAAGCCATTTGGAGATAAACTGCAGCTTGTTAGCTAAGAAAACATGATTAAAGTCGGGTAGCTCCAATCCGCCTCTATCTTTAGTCTGTTGTAAAGTTTTTAGACTGATACGTGATGGCTTATTTTTCCATAAAAATTTAGATATATGTGAGTCCAGTGACTTAAACCAGCTGGAGGATGGTTTAGTGGGTATCATTAAAAACAGGTAGTTTACTTTAGATAGAACCATCATTTTAACTGTAGCAACCCTCCCCATGAGTGATATGGGTAAGCGCCTCCACCGTGAGAGATCATCCTCTATTGTTTTAAGTAGCTGGACACAATTTAACTTTGTTAGTTCTGATAACCTGGGGGAAATGTTTATGCCTAGATATCTAATGTTTCCAGACTGTATTGTAGTATTGGGTGTGTTTTGTAGGTCACAGTTAATGGGCATAATAGTCTTAGACCAGTTAATATAAGGACTTTTAAAGTAGCTGATAAACTCAGGATCTTTAAGTAATGACGTATTAAATCTCCAGTTTCCAGTTGCTGGTTTATTGCTCTTACTTCTCAGAGTGAATGATACTGGTGCGTGATCACTAATGCTAATAGGGTGGATTTTGATTTCTGACATGTCATTCATCAGCGAGCTGCTAGTTAAGAAATAATCTAATCTAGAATAGGAATGGTGAACTGAAGAGAAGAAGGTGTATTCTCTTAGTGTGGGATGGTGAGAGCGCCAAGCATCACAGAGACCAAAATCCTTCATGTTTTATAGTTTCTGAGGATTTCCAGACTCCATGACTTGTCCTCTATTTATTTATTTAAATAATATATTTGTATATTTTTTATTTTATTTAGAAGGCGCAGGATGACTTCCGGTTTTTATGTAAACAGTAAAGATGGCGGCGTCCTGTCTTATCCGAGCCGTCCTCAGCCGGACTCTGAGCAGGTTCAGGTTTTCCGGAAGATCCAGGTGGGTTTGTCTCCACGTTAGACTCCGTTCTCACAACCACGGACCTTCCGTCCTCTTTCCACGGAGAGTGACGTGTTTGATGACGTCAGACTCGGCCGCGCCGACCGAGCTCCGCTTCTGTTTCCTTATTGATTGCTTTGTTCATTTTTATGATCAGTTTGTTGATCAGACAAAAACCACATCAGTTAAATGATGAAGCCGAACACGTGACAGCATGTCCGAGGTCAGTGACGTCAGAAGCAGAAGTGAGGTTAAGGTTCTGACGTCATTATTCGTCATTTTCAGCTCATAGGCAAGGCCCTTTTATTTGTGTAGCACATTTCATGTAGAAGACGATTCAAAGTTCTTTACATAAAACATTAAAAGCTTCACAGCAGGAAGCATCAACACGAGCATTAGAAACACACAAAAAGAAATTAAATAAAAACAGATAAAAGCTCAAATAAAACAGATAAAATCTGGAAATAAAGTTCCAGTGTGGGGAATTAACAGCTGTTCTGACAAAAAGGAAGCAAATAGAAAAGTTTTAACCCTGATGTAAAACTGCTGAGTCAGCAGACCTGCAGGTTTCTGGGAGTTTGTTCCACATGTGAGGAGCATTAAGCTGAACGCTGCCTCTCCATGTTTAGTTCTGTCTCTGGGAACAGAAAGTAGACCTGACCCTGATGACCTGAGGGATCTGGTTCATAACCAACCAGAAGATCCTGAATGGATTCTGGTCCTAAACCATTCAGGTCTTTGTAAACTAACAGCAGGAAGCCAGTGTAAATATCTGGGGACTGGAGTTCTAGGCTCTAGTGTCCTGGTCTTAGTGAGGACTGGAGTTCTAGGGTCTAGTGTCCTGGTCTTAGTGAGGACTGGAGGTCTAGGATCTTCTTTGTTCGTACTTTGGCATAAGGAAAACGGGCTGTGGTCCGACACAAAGCAGAGGCAGAGACACGGCTTTGTAGCCTCTTTGAATTGTGTGTAACATTTTCAAGGCTAGCCTTGTTAACATCTCCGCCACGATGAGGCTAGCTTTGTTAACATCTCCGCCACGATGAGGCTAGCTTTGTTAACATCTCCGCCATGATGAGGCTAGCTTTGTTAACATCTCCGCCATGATGAGGCTAGCTTTGTTAACATCTCCGCCACGATGAGGCTAGCCTTGTTAACATCTCCGCCACGATGAGGCTAGCCTTGTTAACATCTCCAACACGATGAGGCTAGCCTTGTTAACATCTCCGCCATGATGAGGCTAACATCTCCGCCATGATGAGGCTAGCCTTGTTAACATCTCCGCCACGATGAGGCTAGCCTTGTTAACATCTCCGCCACGATGAGGCTAGCCTTGTTAACATCTCCGCCATGATGAGGCTAACATCTCCGCCATGATGAGGCTAGCCTTGTTAACATCTCCGCCACGATGAGGCTAGCCTTGTTAACATCTCCGCCACGATGAGGCTAGCCTTGTTAACATCTCCGCCACGATGAGGCTAACATCTCCGCCATGATGAGGCTAGCCTTGTTAACATCTCCGCCACGATGAGGCTAGCCTTGTTAACATCTCCGCCACGATGAGGCTAGCCTTGTTAACATCTCCGCCACGATGAGGCTAACATCTCCGCCATGATGAGGCTAGCCTTGTTAACATCTCCGCCACGATGAGGCTAGCCTTGTTAACATCTCCGCCATGATGAGGCTAACATCTCCGCCATGATGAGGCTAGCCTTGTTAACATCTCCGCCACGATGAGGCTAGCCTTGTTAACATCTCCGCCATGATGAGGCTAACATCGCCGCCATGATGAGGCTAACATCTCCGCCATGATGAGGCTAGCCTTGTTAACATCTCCGCCATGATGAGGCTAACATCTCCGCCATGATGAGGCTAGCCTTGTTAACATCTCCGCCACGATGAGGCTAGCCTTGTTAACATCTCCGCCATGATGAGGCTAACATCGCCGCCATGATGAGGCTAACATCTCCGCCATGATGAGGCTAACCTTGTTAACATCTCCGCCACGATGAGGCTAACATCTCCGCCATGTTGAGGCTAACCTTGTTAACATCTCCGCCACGATGAGGCTAGCCTTGTTAACATCTCCGCCATGATGAGGCTAACATCGCCGCCATGATGAGGTTAACATCTCCGCCATGATGAGGCTAACCTTGTTAACATCTCCGCCACAATGAGGCAGTGTCTGGCCATTTGGTCACAGCACATCATGTAGGTCTGATGGTGCTGTGTTGGTGTCTGGGTGGTGAAGTGTATATGGCCGTCATGATGACGGCTGTAAATTCCTGGGGGAGATCGGATGTTTGGCTTTTTCCTTCTCTGTTTTGGTGATGTGTGACTATTGTTGTTATCACGCCGGATCTCCGCCGACTGCTCCTGGTCCCCATGAAATAAGTCCAGTCCAACGGTCCTGCAGTCTAAGTTATCCTGCCTGAGATAACTGGTGTAACAAAAGTCAGGAATCTAAATAAAAAAGAAATAAAATACAGCCTAAGCAGAGCAGTCTGGATGGCGTCTGGACGACGCTTCGCCATCTTGTCCTGGTCCCTCACCTTTCCCATTCAGAGCCTGTTTCTAACTTCCAGTCTATTTCTAAACTTTATTCACTGGACGGCTGGAGTTGTTATATGTTCAGTATAAATAAAGTTGACCATGAACCAGTAACATAGACCTGGTGCAGGCTCATCATGTCTTGGTCCATACTGAAAGTTCTAATTCCTCCACAGTAAGCAGAACACAGCAGGTCAGATGGTCTCCGTGGCTGCAAGAGACCGCTCGGCATGCTGGGTAGCTGTGAGGAGGCAGGGGGGAGGAGGAGGAGGAGGAGGAAGAGTCTTGTGGACAGCAGTAGGTGGGTTCACTTGAACCAAACTTCAGTCGAATATCACATCATTTAACACCTTTACACCTGCATGTGTGTGTGTGTCAGCAGCCTTCTCCTGAATGTGTGTGTGTGTGTCAGCAGCCTTCTCCTTGTTCAGCAGCTCTGAAGAAGACAAACGAGATGAAGCTCAGAGGAAGGAGGACGAGATGATCCTGCTGTTAAAGAAGGCCAAGGTGCCAGAAACCCTAGTTTATTACACCCTTATTACAGTGTTTCATACACACTCATTACAACTTTGTTATACCCTTCAAACACCTCTATTACACAAACACAGGGCTGTGTTAGTAGTAACAGGTGTGTGTGTGTGTGTGTGTGTGTGTGTGTGTGTGTGTGTTCCAGCTCAGCATACATCGGGGTCAGCTCCAGGCAGCTTCCTCCTTCCTCCATCAGGCTGTTGCTCTGGCTCATCAGACCCACAACAACCAGGCCATCATCTACACCTACAGCCAGGTGAGGTCCACCTTTCTGCAGTTTCTGCAGGTGTGATTAACAGGTTACAGTCTACAGATGTTTGGCTGGACGTTGGACAGTTGGACGATGGACAGTCAGTTTCCTTCCACCTGCTGCATGACCTTCACCACAGTAACTGTTCTTTGTTGACGACGTGCTGCTGTTTATTGTCTGTTAATCAGTTCTTCTTCGTTCTTAGTGGTAAACAGCTGACAGCTATACTTAAAGTGTTTTCTTCTCTGCAGATGGCGAACCTGGCCTACGTTCAGGGGCAGCTGGACAGCGTGAGTGTCGTCCAGTTAGATTTCAGATATAAAGGTGGAAACAGAAGACAGTTTCCTCCCTGATAACTTGTTTGTCAACAATCATCTTCAACACTTTACTCGCAGTAGCAGATCAACATGTCACAAGATGAAACTGAGACGTTTCACCGTGTGATGGAAAGTATGAGCTGATAGTGAATCTAATGGATGTCTGGAAAAAGTAGTTCCAGGATGACGTTCAGCATGGTGGAAAAAGTAGTTCCTCTGTAGTCTGTGGTTCCAGGAACCACTACTGAGAGACGGCTCAGCTGTATTCTGAAAAAGAGACGACTGAGCCGAAGGTTAGGGAGAAGGACAGAGGGATGTTACGCTGGGTTTCCCTGTCTGGGATGAGCACTTCATAAAGTCCGGTTAGTCCTCTTTTTGGTCCAAAGAGGAGTGAGTAATGTCCATAATCCAAAATCTAATCCAAGAGAACAGTCCAAAGGTCAAAGCTCCAAAAAGAATCCACAGGCAACAAACAGAATTATCAGGCTGAGGCAACAACTCTGGGAGAAAACAGGTCCGCAGGCAGCAGAGATGCGTTCAGGAACACCTGGCAGGGCGCAGCAGGAAGACTCCGGCTTAGATAGGGAGGAACAAGGGGGAAGCTTCAGCAGTTAGAGCAAAGCAGTCAGGGGGAGGATGCCTTCAGAGGTGACTGGGAAATTCCAACCCCCGCCTCACACAGTGGCAGGTTTAGGTATGATGCTGCAGGGGCGGACGCGGCCTGGTACCCAGTAGGTGGGGCTTATGGTGTCTTCCAAGTAGGTAGGGGTTTGGTCAGGGAGCGGGTAGGTTGGAGATGTAGGAGGGAATTTGCTGGGTGGGGATGGGTGGGGTTGTAGGCCGGATGATTAGGTGGGGTGGTTGGGTAGGGCTGTTGGGTGGGAGGGTGGATAGGTGGGGCTGCTGGATGGGTGGAAGGATGGGTGGGGTTTTGGGTGGATGGGTAGACAGAGGGGGTGGGTAGAGGTTGTTGTGTGGGTGGAGAGGAATGATGCTTGTGTTCCATATGGCGTGGGTGTGGGTGCGGAATGCGCAGGGATCAGATGAATGGGAAGGTGGATGTATGTGTGTATAAGAGTTTTATAAGAGTGTACATGTTTACAGTATTATAACAATGATGATTTGGAGATGAGGAATGGGTTCGGAGGCGGGGGTGGGTGTGAACTTTAGAGGAATGGGTGGGTGAATTGTGATCTCTGGGGTGTGTGGCTGGGGGCTCTGGGACGAGCGCTGGCCTGTGGTGGGCAGCTGCCTGGACTGGCCCTGCCCTCCCGGGTGTCGGGCCAAGCCTTCCCCGGGGTGGTGGCTGGTCCTCGGGCTCACTGGGCCCTGGGTTCTGTCCCTGACTCATACAGCCTTCCTCTGCCTCCTTCTGTATGGACGCCATTCCTGCTGTGGGAAGTCTTGGTTCTGGTCTCTGCGGTGGGCGGTCATGGTTCAGCGTTGGGCGGTCTCGGGTCTGGTCTCTGAGGTGGGCGGTCATGGTTCTGGTCTCTTGGTGGCTCCTGGGTGCCCGGGACTCGTGGCCTTCTCGGTCAGCCTCTGATCCTTGGAGGGGGCGTGGTTGCATTTGCATGATGACTCAGCACAACTCAGCTCTGATGCTGAGCACACACACACATCGCTACACACCGACACGGATCCTCTTCCTGGTTTTTTCCTTTCTTCTTGGTTGTTGCGTCTACTGGTGTTAAGCAGAAAGAAGAAGCTCTCCTTGTTCAGCCATGTTGTCTCTGCACAAACTCAACTGTTTCTCTGGTGAGTTCAGTGACTTTTCAGAGCATAGGAAATTCCAGACATCACATCTCCCATCTTAATAAAGTAAAGCAGAACCTCGTCAGTTTGACCAGGAAATTTACTAAAACATCATGAAAACCTAAAAATGTTAAACATCTGAACGTTGCGTAAACATCTGTTTACGCTTATTTAGGTCAAAGCCGAAGACGCTGGCGAACTGGGTGCTCCAGCGTTACATGGAAACCTCAGCAGCAGTTATCGCCGTTTCCATGTTTCAGACATTTACTCTAGAACACTTTCCACAGAGCAAGTCTGGAAGGTGTGATGGGCCGACCGAGCGGGTGTAGTCCTCTGTTACTGGACCCGACTTGTTCGGGGAGTATTCAGCGTCCTGCTCTGTTACAGGTGAAGTTAACCTCCTCCAGCGGGTTAAACCTCAACATGGTGGCCCTTCACCTTCACCGGGCCACTTCTGACACATGAAGAATAACACGAAGCTCTCAGACTCGGACAGCGTTTTCTCAGCCATGTTCACACTGCCTGGTGCATTCAATGACTTTTCAGAACATCGGGAATACCATACATCCCAGTTGTCTGCTGTGGTCTCTAGAAGCCTTCAGGATGTTCCTGCTTCTGTCCCGGTGCAGCAGCTGTTTAGTTTCGCAGTTGTTTTCTACCTTTTGTTTTGGTCTCCCTCTTTCTATCTTTTTTCATCTCTTTTTCCTTCTGCTGTTTCTCCAGTCCGGTATAAGCAAAAACACTGTTTTTTAAAATAATGATAAAGAATAACATTTAAGATTCAAGGGGAGCCCCGTACCCAAAAGCTTCAGCACAACACGGCAGCCAAGCCATCACTCGCTGTTATGATGCGGGACAGGATAGGCTAAAAATATAAATAAATAATACAGGAGATCACCAGCATCCAGCCTTGTCCCAGGCATACAGAGATTCCTCCTGATCCTCTGAATCTTCTGAGGATATTCTACACTGTCGATGGTGGATCTTCCAATCATGAAATTGTTCCAGTTTTAGATCCAGTTTGTCTCAGATTGGTGAAGCTCTGTCCATCTTTCCATCTGAGAGACTCTGCCTCTCTGAAATGCTCCTTTTATACCAGTCATGTTACTGACCTGCTGCCAGGTAACCTGGTTAGTTGTCCAATGCTCCTCCAGATGTTTCTGATTTCTACCAGGTACTTTTCCAGACGTGTTGCTGCATCAGATTCAGCTCATATTTTCATCACACGGTGAAGCGTCTCCGTTCCTCCTCGGACGTGTTGGTGATCTGCTGCTGGGAGTAAAATGTAATGAGGTTCTGGTTTACTTCATGTTTTTCTCATAGACCTGGTATTTCTGGAACTGTGTCTTTAAAGGTTGTTTTCATGAATGTGTTGCCAGCTTCTCTTTGTTTAGAGTTTTCTGACATAAAGACACCCTGAACACAGAAAATCCAACAGTATGGACTCTCGAGCATTAAGAGTCTTAAACAGCCAATCAAAGGTTCAGGCTTTTCTTCTTCTGTGGTTTGATGTCAGACGGCTATCTGATCATCTTCCTCTCTGCTCCTCTTCCTCTTCCTTAGGCTGAGAAACTCTTCAAAGCCTCCATGAGCTTCATGTTAGCAGGAGGAACTCCACAGGTGAGTTATACAGTATAAACTGGAATATGAACTCAGATATAAGGCAGAATATATATTTAAATATGATCTAGAATATAAACTAGAGTATAAACTAGAATATAAACTAGAGTATAAAGTAGAATATAAACTAGAGTATGAACTAGAATATAAACGTGAGTATAAACTAGAATATAAACTAGAGTATAAACTAGAATATAAACTAGAGTATAAAGTAGAATATAAACTAGAGTATGAACTAGAATATAAACTTGAGTATAAACTAGAATATAAACTAGAGTATAAACTAGAGTATAAACTAGAGTATAAAGTAGAATATAAACTAGAGTATGAACTAGAATATAAACTTGAGTATAAACTAGAATATAAACTAGAATATAAACTAGAGTATGAACTAGAATATAAACTTGAGTATAAACTAGAATATAAACTAGAATATAAACTAGAGTATAAACTAGAATATAAACTAGAGTATAAACTAGAATATAAACTAGAGTATAAAGTAGAATATAAACTAGAGTATGAACTAGAATATAAACTTGAGTATAAACTAGAATATAAACTAGAATATAAACTAGAGTATAAACTAGAATATAAACTAGAATATAAGCTTGAGTATAAACTAGAATATAAACTAGAATATAAACTAGAGTATAAACTAGAACATAAACTAGAGTATAAACTAGAATATAAACTAGAGTATGAACTAGAATATAAACTTGAGTATAAACTAGAATATAAACTAGAATATAAACTTGAGTATAAACTAGAATATAAACTAGAGTATAAACTAGAGTATAAACTAGAACATAAACTAGAGTATAAACTAGAGTATAAACTAGAACATAAACTAGAGTATAAACTAGAGTATAAACTAGAACATACACTAGAGTATGAACTAGAATATAAACTAGAGTATAAACTAGAATATAAACTAGAGTATGAACTAGAATATAAACTTGAGTATAAACTAGAATATAAACTAGAGTATAAACTAGAATATAAACTAGAGTATAAACTAGAATATAAACTAGAGTATAAACATGAATATAAACTAGAATATAAACTTGAATATAAACTAGAATATAAACTAGAGTATAAACTTGAATATGAACTAGAATATAAACTAGAGTATAAACTAGAGTATAAACTTGAATATAAACTAGAATATAAACTTGAATATAAACTAGAATATAAACTAGAGTATAAACTAGAATATAAACTTGAGTATAAACTAGAATATAAACTAGAATATAAACTAGAGTATAAACTAGAATATAAACTAGAATATAAGCTTGAGTATAAACTAGAATATAAACTAGAATATAAACTAGAGTATAAACTAGAACATAAACTAGAGTATAAACTAGAATATAAACTAGAATATAAACTTGAGTATAAACTAGAATATAAACTAGAGTATAAACTAGAGTATAAACTAGAACATAAACTAGAGTATAAACTAGAGTATAAACTAGAACATAAACTAGAGTATAAACTAGAGTATAAACTAGAACATACACTAGAGTATGAACTAGAATATAAACTAGAGTATAAACTAGAATATAAACTAGAGTATGAACTAGAATATAAACTTGAGTATAAACTAGAATATAAACTAGAGTATAAACTAGAATATAAACTAGAGTATAAACTAGAATAAAAACTAGAGTATAAACATGAATATAAACTAGAATATAAACTTGAATATAAACTAGAATATAAACTAGAGTATAAACTTGAATATGAACTAGAATATAAACTAGAGTATAAACTAGAGTATAAACTTGAATATAAACTAGAATATAAACTTGAATATAAACTAGAATATAAACTAGAGTATAAACTAGAATATAAACTAGAGTATAAACTAGAATATAAACTTGAATATAAACTAGAATATAAACTAGAGTATAAACTAGAATATAAACTAGAATATAAACTAGAATATAAACTAAAGTATAAACTTGAATATAAACTAGAATATAAACTTGAATATAAACTAGAATATAAACTACAATATAAACTTGAATATAAACTAGAATATAAACTAGAGTATAAACTAGAGTATAAACTTGAATATAAACTAGAATATAAACTAGAATATAAACTTGAATATAAACTAGAATATAAACTAGAGTATAAACTAGAGTATAAACTAGAGTATAAACTAGAATATAAACTAGAGTATAAACTTGAATATAAACTAGAATATAAACTAGAGTATAAACTAGAATATAAACTAGAATATAAACTAGAGTATAAACTAGAATATAAACTAGAGTATAAACTAGAATATAAACTAGAGTATAAACTAGAGTATAAACTAGAGTATAAACTAGAATATAAACTAGAGTATAAACTTGAATATAAACTAGAATATAAACTAGAGTATAAACTAGAGTATAAACTAGAGTATAAACTAGAGTATAAACTAGAATATAAACTAGAGTATAAACTTGAATATAAACTAGAGTATAAACTAGAATATAAACTAGAATATAAACTAGAGTATAAAGTAGAATATAAACTAGAGTATGAACTAGAATATAAACTTGAGTATAAACTAGAATATAAACTAGAGTATAAACTAGAGTATAAACTAGAGTATAAAGTAGAATATAAACTAGAGTATGAACTAGAATATAAACTTGAGTATAAACTAGAATATAAACTAGAATATAAACTAGAGTATGAACTAGAATATAAACTTGAGTATAAACTAGAATATAAACTAGAATATAAACTAGAGTATAAACTAGAATATAAACTAGAGTATAAACTAGAATATAAACTAGAGTATAAAGTAGAATATAAACTAGAGTATGAACTAGAATATAAACTTGAGTATAAACTAGAATATAAACTAGAATATAAACTAGAGTATAAACTAGAATATAAACTAGAATATAAGCTTGAGTATAAACTAGAATATAAACTAGAATATAAACTAGAGTATAAACTAGAACATAAACTAGAGTATAAACTAGAATATAAACTAGAGTATGAACTAGAATATAAACTTGAGTATAAACTAGAATATAAACTAGAATATAAACTAGAGTATAAACTAGAATATAAACTAGAATATAAACTTGAGTATAAACTAGAATATAAACTAGAGTATAAACTAGAGTATAAACTAGAACATAAACTAGAGTATAAACTAGAGTATAAACTAGAACATAAACTAGAGTATAAACTAGAGTATAAACTAGAACATACACTAGAGTATGAACTAGAATATAAACTAGAGTATAAACTAGAATATAAACTAGAGTATGAACTAGAATATAAACTTGAGTATAAACTAGAATATAAACTAGAGTATAAACTAGAATATAAACTAGAGTATAAACTAGAATATAAACTAGAGTATAAACATGAATATAAACTAGAATATAAACTTGAATATAAACTAGAATATAAACTAGAGTATAAACTTGAATATGAACTAGAATATAAACTAGAGTATAAACTAGAGTATAAACTTGAATATAAACTAGAATATAAACTTGAATATAAACTAGAATATAAACTAGAGTATAAACTAGAATATAAACTTGAGTATAAACTAGAATATAAACTAGAATATAAACTAGAGTATAAACTAGAATATAAACTAGAATATAAGCTTGAGTATAAACTAGAATATAAACTAGAATATAAACTAGAGTATAAACTAGAACATAAACTAGAGTATAAACTAGAATATAAACTAGAGTATGAACTAGAATATAAACTTGAGTATAAACTAGAATATAAACTAGAATATAAACTAGAGTATAAACTAGAGTATAAACTAGAACATAAACTAGAGTATAAACTAGAGTATAAACTAGAACATAAACTAGAGTATAAACTAGAGTATAAACTAGAACATACACTAGAGTATGAACTAGAATATAAACTAGAGTATAAACTAGAATATAAACTAGAGTATGAACTAGAATATAAACTTGAGTATAAACTAGAATATAAACTAGAGTATAAACTAGAATATAAACTAGAGTATAAACTAGAATATAAACTAGAGTATAAACATGAATATAAACTAGAATATAAACTTGAATATAAACTAGAATATAAACTAGAGTATAAACTTGAATATGAACTAGAATATAAACTAGAGTATAAACTAGAGTATAAACTTGAATATAAACTAGAATATAAACTTGAATATAAACTAGAATATAAACTAGAGTATAAACTAGAATATAAACTTGAGTATAAACTAGAATATAAACTAGAATATAAACTAGAGTATAAACTAGAATATAAACTAGAATATAAGCTTGAGTATAAACTAGAATATAAACTAGAATATAAACTAGAGTATAAACTAGAACATAAACTAGAGTATAAACTAGAATATAAACTAGAATATAAACTTGAGTATAAACTAGAATATAAACTAGAGTATAAACTAGAGTATAAACTAGAACATAAACTAGAGTATAAACTAGAGTATAAACTAGAACATAAACTAGAGTATAAACTAGAGTATAAACTAGAACATACACTAGAGTATGAACTAGAATATAAACTAGAGTATAAACTAGAATATAAACTAGAGTATAAACTAGAATATAAACTAGAGTATAAACTAGAATATAAACTAGAGTATAAACTAGAATATAAACTAGAGTATAAACTAGAATAAAAACTAGAGTATAAACATGAATATAAACTAGAATATAAACTTGAATATAAACTAGAATATAAACTAGAGTATAAACTTGAATATGAACTAGAATATAAACTAGAGTATAAACTAGAGTATAAACTTGAATATAAACTAGAATATAAACTTGAATATAAACTAGAATATAAACTAGAGTATAAACTAGAATATAAACTAGAGTATAAACTAGAATATAAACTTGAATATAAACTAGAATATAAACTAGAGTATAAACTAGAATATAAACTAGAATATAAACTAGAATATAAACTAAAGTATAAACTTGAATATAAACTAGAATATAAACTTGAATATAAACTAGAATATAAACTACAATATAAACTTGAATATAAACTAGAATATAAACTAGAGTATAAACTAGAGTATAAACTTGAATATAAACTAGAATATAAACTAGAATATAAACTTGAATATAAACTAGAATATAAACTAGAGTATAAACTAGAGTATAAACTAGAGTATAAACTAGAATATAAACTAGAGTATAAACTTGAATATAAACTAGAATATAAACTAGAGTATAAACTAGAATATAAACTAGAGTATAAACTTGAATATAAACTAGAATATAAACTAGAGTATAAACTAGAATATAAACTAGAGTATAAACTAGAGTATAAACTAGAGTATAAACTAGAATATAAACTAGAGTATAAACTTGAATATAAACTAGAATATAAACTAGAGTATAAACTAGAGTATAAACTAGAGTATAAACTAGAGTATAAACTAGAATATAAACTAGAGTATAAACTTGAATATAAACTAGAGTATAAACTAGAATATAAACTAGAATATAAACTAGAGTATAAAGTAGAATATAAACTAGAGTATGAACTAGAATATAAACTTGAGTATAAACTAGAATATAAACTAGAGTATAAACTAGAGTATAAACTAGAGTATAAAGTAGAATATAAACTAGAGTATGAACTAGAATATAAACTTGAGTATAAACTAGAATATAAACTAGAATATAAACTAGAGTATGAACTAGAATATAAACTTGAGTATAAACTAGAATATAAACTAGAATATAAACTAGAGTATAAACTAGAATATAAACTAGAGTATAAACTAGAATATAAACTAGAGTATAAAGTAGAATATAAACTAGAGTATGAACTAGAATATAAACTTGAGTATAAACTAGAATATAAACTAGAATATAAACTAGAGTATAAACTAGAATATAAACTAGAATATAAGCTTGAGTATAAACTAGAATATAAACTAGAATATAAACTAGAGTATAAACTAGAACATAAACTAGAGTATAAACTAGAATATAAACTAGAGTATGAACTAGAATATAAACTTGAGTATAAACTAGAATATAAACTAGAATATAAACTAGAGTATAAACTAGAATATAAACTAGAATATAAACTTGAGTATAAACTAGAATATAAACTAGAGTATAAACTAGAGTATAAACTAGAACATAAACTAGAGTATAAACTAGAGTATAAACTAGAACATAAACTAGAGTATAAACTAGAGTATAAACTAGAACATACACTAGAGTATGAACTAGAATATAAACTAGAGTATAAACTAGAATATAAACTAGAGTATGAACTAGAATATAAACTTGAGTATAAACTAGAATATAAACTAGAGTATAAACTAGAATATAAACTAGAGTATAAACTAGAATATAAACTAGAGTATAAACATGAATATAAACTAGAATATAAACTTGAATATAAACTAGAATATAAACTAGAGTATAAACTTGAATATGAACTAGAATATAAACTAGAGTATAAACTAGAGTATAAACTTGAATATAAACTAGAATATAAACTTGAATATAAACTAGAATATAAACTAGAGTATAAACTAGAATATAAACTTGAGTATAAACTAGAATATAAACTAGAATATAAACTAGAGTATAAACTAGAATATAAACTAGAATATAAGCTTGAGTATAAACTAGAATATAAACTAGAAATTAAATAGAGTATAAACTAGAACATAAACTAGAGTATAAACTAGAATATAAACTAGAGTATGAACTAGAATATAAACTTGAGTATAAACTAGAATATAAACTAGAATATAAACTAGAGTATAAACTAGAATATAAACTAGAATATAAACTTGAGTATAAACTAGAATATAAACTAGAGTATAAACTAGAGTATAAACTAGAACATAAACTAGAGTATAAACTAGAGTATAAACTAGAACATAAACTAGAGTATAAACTAGAGTATAAACTAGAACATACACTAGAGTATGAACTAGAATATAAACTAGAGTATAAACTAGAATATAAACTAGAGTATGAACTAGAATATAAACTTGAGTATAAACTAGAATATAAACTAGAGTATAAACTAGAATATAAACTAGAGTATAAACTAGAATATAAACTAGAGTATAAACATGAATATAAACTAGAATATAAACTTGAATATAAACTAGAATATAAACTAGAGTATAAACTTGAATATGAACTAGAATATAAACTAGAGTATAAACTTGAATATAAACTAGAATATAAACTTGAATATAAACTAGAATATAAACTAGAGTATAAACTAGAATATAAACTAGAGTATAAACTAGAATATAAACTTGAATATAAACTAGAATATAAACTAGAGTATAAACTAGAATATAAACTAGAATATAAACTAGAATATAAACTAAAGTATAAACTTGAATATAAACTAGAATATAAACTTGAATATAAACTAGAATATAAACTACAATATAAACTTGAATATAAACTAGAATATAAACTAGAGTATAAACTAGAGTATAAACTTGAATATAAACTAGAATATAAACTAGAATATAAACTTGAATATAAACTAGAATATAAACTAGAGTATAAACTAGAGTATAAACTAGAGTATAAACTAGAATATAAACTAGAGTATAAACTTGAATATAAACTAGAATATAAACTAGAGTATAAACTAGAATATAAACTAGAGTATAAACTTGAATATAAACTAGAATATAAACTAGAGTATAAACTAGAATATAAACTAGAGTATAAACTAGAGTATAAACTAGAGTATAAACTAGAATATAAACTAGAGTATAAACTTGAATATAAACTAGAATATAAACTAGAGTATAAACTAGAGTATAAACTAGAGTATAAACTAGAGTATAAACTAGAATATAAACTAGAGTATAAACTTGAATATAAACTAGAATATAAACTAGAGTATAAACTAGAATATAAACTAGCGTATAAACTAGAGTATAAACTAGAATATAAACTAGAGTATAAACTTGAATATAAACTAGAGTATAAACTAGAGTATAAACTAGAGTATAAACTAGAGTATAAACTAGAATATAAACTAGAGTATAAACTTGAATATAAACTAGAATATAAACTAGAGTATAAACTAGAGTATAAACTAGAGTATAAACTTGAGTATAAACTAGAATATAAACTTGAATATGAATTGGAATATGATGTAGAACGGGGGTATTCAACTACAATCTTCAGAGGTTTAGTTAGAAAAAAAAGACCTGTGGTGAAACGTAAAACTAATAAAAACTGTCTTCTCGTATTACGAGAGTGAAATTGATCCATCAGCTACAGGAATAAAAAGGTTTTTAAATGAGCCCTGCGATACACTTCTCCTTTATACTTAATACTTTATATGTCTTTATAATTTTATACCTGTTTCCTATTTGACACTACTTCATAAAAAAACAACGTCATAGGAAAACCGTCCCGAAGTGTCTTATAACAGGCGGGCGATGACCAGAGTCAGAACCAGACATGGAGAAGCTGCATTCAGCTTCTATGCTCCACATGTCTGGAACAAACTCCCAGAAAGCCTCAGATCAGCTGAGACACTCAGTTTATTTAGATCCAGGTTAAAGACCCACCTGTTCTCTGCTGCATGGACTAGTTTTTATTTAGAGACCAGATCTGGATCTGGTTCTTTAAGCTGGAATCATGTTTTAATATTGTCTTTCCCACACTGGAACTTTATTTCTTACATTTCATCTATTTTATTTTAGCATCTTCGTTCTGTTTTTATGTCTTTAATTGCGTTTCTTTTAATCTTTTTAATCTTCTTTTATGCACCTGCTGAAATGTTTTATGTGAAACTCTTTGAATTGTCTTGTACATGAAATGTGCTACACAAATAAATGTCCTGCACACAAGCCGTTCAGCCTCCTGCCCTCTGGTAGGAGGTCTAGGAGCCTCCGTTCCCGAACCACCAGACTCACCAACAGCTTCATCCAGCAGACGGTCAGGATGCTGAACTCTGTCCCCTCTCCACCCTCAGCCCCTTCCACCAGCTAAACCCCCCCAGAGAAAAGCACTCTGGACTCTGAAACCCTCTACCACACCTAGTGGCTGTCTATGCCGCGGTGAAGCCCGTATTGTTATTGCTACAGTTTACAGGCCTTAGGATCAGTTCCTGGCTTAAATCTTCACACCTTATTTTTCATCACTGTGTAATGTCAGATATCGGTTGTGCCTGTGCAACTTTAACTTTTAATGGTTACTTCAGTGTTGAAATGTCCTGTCTTCACCGTGGGACAGTAGCAAGCATAATCTTCATTCCTTTATTGACAATAAAGCTGACTTTTGACCCAGAGGGGAGTTCCACCAACGTAGCTACAGAAAGCCAGGCTGCATCAGGAAAACTTCGCTTGAAGTAACACCAGCTCTGAATTAAGGCTCAAATTGTTCCACTAACACATTCAGCTGCATCTAACTGAAGCTAATCCCAGCGAGGCTTATTGAAGACGGAGACGGAGGTCTCTGGTTGACAGCCAGGCCCGATCACCAGGCTGGAAGGTGGGGGCCTCAGAGCGACGACAATCAGCTTGGATCTTTTGATGACGTATTGCCCTGTTCAGTTGGACATGCATGACCTCCCAGACACATTCAGCCCCACGAAACCATTCTTCCAGAGCCTGAACCCCTACCAGGTCTGGATTCCACAGGCTCAAAGGAGGCTGATATCTCAGCACACACACAACACACAGCAGAACAAGCACTGATTTCAGTCAGGGTTGGTACAGTCAGTTAGGTGAGTTTACTGCTTGAGTTTCTGTCTTGGTTTCGGGTTATTGTTTACAATGTAAACAGTAACTGGTTGCAATCAAGCAAAGTGAGCTCAGCTGTGTCAGCTCCAGGTACTTTACCACACATGGTGCACTGAAGAGTCAGCGAGGCGTCAGCCATTGTGTTAGCCCACATCGGGTTAAGACCACAAAGGGTAAAGACCTGCAAGTCTACCTGCGCGAGTCCACCGAGCAAGGGCCCAAGCTTAAAACTCCTCACAACTATATTGTAGCGTAATGCCTCGATATTAATATAACCTCGGCGGTAGAAATTAATATCAAATCAATGAAACTTATGACTGTGATTTTCCTCGAATTGGGGCACCACTCTTCTGTATAATCATTGAATAATGCACGGTCCAGAAGAGAAAACCGTGAGCAGAGTTGCAATAAAATTGATTTTAATTCAGTCTAACTCTCATATCTGAAGTGGCGAATTCAACGTCTGAAGGGACCTTGATTCCATCCAAAATTAACCACGGAAACGATTCTAACTTTCAAAATGTAACCATTTATTACCATCAATAATCAATTAACAGCAAGGATAAATCAATGTCAGAAATGATGAAATTATCAACATCGCTTTAGAGACACTGCCGGCCTTCTGTTGCGCCGGGAGGGTAAACCAGCTTTAAAGACAGTAGAAAGAAAGCAGCACAATGAAATAAACAAGGGTAAAAAGACAATCAAGTTAAATCAGGGATTATAAAGAAATTGATATCTGCATCTTACGCAGTTTGGAATATGGGAAAATAAACTAACTAATGAGTAGCCTTTAATTCTAGTCGGAACCTAGCGAAGTAGACAGGAATTTAGGAAGACAATTTAGAATAGTCGATTGAATTAAAGGAATGACTAAATGAATTTTGGAGTGGAGAGTGAATAAAACTCAACGTTTCAAAGACACCAGCTAGACCCAGTTGGAGGCTCGATTCGGTCTTACTTGGAGCAGGCGGTAGGGCCTAGAAGCGGGGTTCGGGTACGGCGTCAAGGTGGAAGAATCCCTGATGTCGTCTGGTACCTGGCAGAAGACAGCCCGTCCGCAATGGTTTGGATCGGCTTCCAAGACGAACCAGGTTGATTCCCACGCTCCACTGGCACAGCGGTGGCAATTAGCTGGTGTGGTTCCAGAGGCTTGGAACCGTAATCAGAGCCTTGTGGTTGGAATTGTCCACAATTGAGCGTTATGGATCAGAACGCTTCTGGCGGAGATGGCTCGGATAAACTGAACTTTGGACTGACTTCCCAAAGTTCTTCTCAAAAAGGGAAACCGATCAAAAATGCAATAAGTTAGAATATCTCTCGCGCGGGATACAAAAGTTGTATATCTTGGTTGCGTAGCAACGGGTTTGGCTGCTTTGAGCAAAAATGATCAAAAACATCAACGAATAACACGAACAAAAGACAAAACGAAGTTGAACGTTCTAAGACTTATTCCATGGATTTGTTTCTCGTACAGATCTGTTTTAATAGGTACCTATTATTTTCTCCTTCTTCTTAACTCGTTCTCCTGTAAACTCTTTTCTTAACTCCCAATTGAAATCTCTGAGTTTCTGGTAATATTCTCTGGCTAAGGCGGGGTTTGGCGTGGTTAGGCCAGTCGCAGTGTAGAATATTGGCGCGGTTGAGCTTAATTTACATACAAAGGCCTAGACGCTTAATAACTGTGGATGTAAGAATAAACTTATTTTCCCATATGCCAGTTCAAACAGAAAGTACACTTATAAAACACATTTCATAAAACAGATGAATATCCTGTTTGAGAGATAAACACACACAACTTCCAGTTATTACAGGCGGTTAATTATCCATGAGATATAACATATTTATACCATTTCATTAATAAAACGTAGCTATACTTTGGCAATCCGTTACCTGTAAATGAAGTTCACATTTACAATCACACACTATCAGTTCTGTTATGGATATTTATGGATAAAAGTTTCTGTAAACTGTCTTAAATTTTGGTTTGGGATTCCGATAGCAAACCTTCAAACGGCCAGCAGGAGGGGATGTTGATCCGTGGCAATAATCCCTTGAATTGTAACTTTGTGACCGTACATCGCAGAGAATCCATTCAAAGTTACCATTTGTACTTTCCTAGGATGTGGGATCAATTTAAACATTCATTATTACAAAAATTCAACCATTAAAGGCAGTTTTGAAGACTATAGGTTAAACAGTCCTGTAAGAAAGGGGTTGTTATTTCTGACACTTCTTGACAAAGTCCATCTGTGGAAAGAATGTGGTCTGGCGTCTTAAGGTCCGTTTCAGGTTGATTTACATGTGTGAGTGTCTGTGGAAGAGGACCTTAAATGTTGTTAATCACCAAAAGGTTTGAGATGTTCCCTGGTACGGTTGACACTCGGCCCTGAATTAACTCAGCTTAAGAGTGTTTCTTCTTTTTGAAGTTAATGAGTTAGAGTTTTCAGGTCGGATGGCCAATCAAGTCTCCTCTGAATGCAAAGTTCCTGTAGACTGGGGAACTCAGTGTTAGGTCAACAATTGTCCATCTGGTGGTGGACAGGCATTTCCTCTGGGTCGTAAAACATGTAGATAGGAAGAGCAGACTCTGGGTGATACCAAAGTCTTGGGGCTAATGCTACAATATCAACGCACAATGTGCTTCAAACCATCCCTGTCAGACATGGTCCAGACCAAGACACCACAATCCACAAAACCCGTCCTTTCCAATGGCATGCACGTCTGTTACACCCTCTGTTACCTTTGGTCTCTGGAACCTTCAGTCTGCGGTGAACAAAACAGAATTTATCAGTTCATTGATAAATGTCTCTGACATTCAGGTCCTAGCCCTGACTGAGACCTGGATCCGTCCAGAAAACACAGCTACACCAGCTGCCCTTTCTGTCAATGCAGAATTTACCCAAACACCTCGCTCAGCTGGACGAGGAGGTGGAACGGGCTTTCTTATTTCTAAAAAGTGGAACTTTACCTCTCCATCCTATGGCTACCTGCTCATCACCTGAGTATCACCAGTAAAGGTCTCT
Source organism: Melanotaenia boesemani (assembly GCF_017639745.1). Taxonomy (NCBI): domain Eukaryota; kingdom Metazoa; phylum Chordata; class Actinopteri; order Atheriniformes; family Melanotaeniidae; genus Melanotaenia; species Melanotaenia boesemani. Next base: position 37,430,509 of record NC_055689.1, on the reverse strand, counting down.
ACACCCATCACTGCATACATTCTGGTCATTTACCGCCTCCGGGTGGCAGTATAGCTGAGTTTGTCTCTGAAATGGACATGATTCTCTCTGACATTCCTGATGATGGCACACCACTAATTGTCATGGGAGACATCAACATTCACATTGACAAACCACAGCGACGGACTTTCTGGCTCTCATCTACTCTTTCAATCTCAAACTGGTTCAGACTCCTCCAACACACAAAGCTGGTAATACTCTTGACTTGGTGCTGACCAGAAACTGCTCCACAGCCGGCCTGTCCGTCACCCCGCTGCACCTCTCAGACCACTTCCTGGTTAAATTCTCTGTCTTCCTTCCTCATGTCAATCAAGCGGCTCCTAAAATGGTGTCCTACTGCAGAAACCTGAGCTCCCTCAGACCTACACAGCTGTCTGATGAGGTTTACTCTACCCTCCCTTCCCACTCAGACTTCTCCTTACTGACTGTTAATGAGGCTACAGAAACACTCTGCTCCTCTCTCGCCTCCTCTCTGGACAAACTCTGTCCTCTGGTGTCCAAACCAGCCAGACAAAACCCTCCCAGTCCATGGCTCACAGAGGTCCTAAGGGAGCACAGAGCCGGACTCGGGGCTGCAGAAAGAAAGTGGCGCAAATCAAAAGAACACACTGACTTGTCTGAAACTTTCACATCCAGCCTAAAGGCGGCCAAGAAAACCTTTTATCAGAACAAGATCCGCAATGCTCCCAACACACGACATGTTCATGGTGTTTAACTCTCTTCTATCTCCACCACCTGCTCAGCCTCCCACTGTGCTGACTGCAGAAATGTTTGCTTCCTACTTCACTGAAAAGGTCGCTACCATCAGTAACCAATTCACTGAGCCGGACCAACTCAGCCTTACCAAACCAGCTACTGGTGCCTCACTCTGCTCCTTCCGCTCTCTAAATGAGGACCAAGTCTCTAAACTTCTAGTCAGCTCAAAACCCACGACCTGTCCTCTTGATCCTGTTCCCTCTGACATCCTGCAGAGCATTTTACCTACAATCAAACCTGCAGTAACCCATATTATCACCTCCTCTCTTAAATCCGGTGTCTTTCCCTCTGCCTTCAAGCAAGCTCGGGTTACCCCGGTGCTGAAGAAACCCACACTCAACCCAGCAGCCCAGGTTGGAAACTACCGGCCGGTCTCACTGCTTCCATTCATGTCTAAATTACTAGAGCGTGCCGTCTTCAGTCAGGTCCCACAGTTCCTCCAAGACAACAACCTGTTGTGTAGTGTTAGGGTCCCTGTCTGTCTCCCCTGTGTATATGTGTCCCCAGATTATCCTAGTGTGTGCGTCTGGCTCCCTCTGTCTGTCTTGTGCGTCATGTTTGTTTCCTACCTGGAGAGTTCAGCAGCAGCAGCAATCATCTCACCTGGGCAGATCATCACACCAGAACCTCATCCTCTCATCACCACCACAGTATTTAAACACCGGGCTTTTCTCCACTCCTCGCCGGATCCTCCAGTTACACAGCTGGTATATCGTGGCCTTTCTAGTTTTTCTGTTGAAACCAGTTTCATGCTTAACAACTTGATTCCTGTGTCTAGACTCCTGGTGTCTTGGATCCTGCCTGTTCCGTCTGCCTGCCAACCTCCTGGACTGCTTCCCCGTTCCGATCCACTTCCTCATCTCTGGCTCCAACCCAAACCTCACGTCTGACTCTGCCTGCTCACCCGGCCGTCCAGTCTGCAGTCAACCACTCTGGTCCTTGGATTTGGAAAACGGATTTCTGTTCGCTTCACATCTACATTAAAATCCTTTTCTTAATCATCCTCTGCCTCCTGGCTATTCAGTGTCTGCAGTGTGGGTCCAGAACCCGTCACCTGTCTGGTCCATCGTAACAGTTAGATCCATATCAGTCTGGCTATAGGCAAGGCCGCTCTACTGAAACTGCTCTCCTGTCAGTTACTGATTCCCTACGGGTTGCCAGATCCACTGGTCAATCCTCAGTCCTTATACTGCTGGACCTGTCAGCTGCCTTTGACACGGTCAACCATCATATACTGTTCTCCACACTCTCGGAGCTTGGCATCTCAGGATCTGTCCTCTCGTGGTTTATGTCCTACCTCAAAGGAAGATCTTTCAAAGTATCTTGGCGAGGGGGCGTGTCCAGATCACATGGGCTGACAACAGGGGTACCTCAGGGCTCGGTGCTTGGCCCTCTTCTCTTTTCTCTATACACCTCCTCACTCGGTGCATCATTAGTGCTCATGGTTTCTTTTACCACTGCTATGCAGATGACACTCAGCTTTTCCTTTCTTTCCCACTTGACGACACAACGTCTCAATGTGAATATCAGCATGTTGCTGATATCTCTGCATGCATGAAGGATCGCCACCTTCAGCTAAATCTGTCCAAGACTGAGCTTATTGTCTTTCCAGCCAATCCTTCCTTACCATCACAGATAAGCGTGCAGCTTGACTCCATCATGCTTGTGTCTACGTCTTCTACCAGGAATCTTGGTGTCATGGTAGACAACCAGCTGACCTTTAAGGACCATGTTGCCTCGGTTGCTCGATCTTGCCAACTTGCTCTCTACAACATCAGGAGGATCAGACCCTACCTGACTGAACACACGACCCAGCTCCTGGTCCAGGCTCTGGTCATTTCACGCATTGACTACTGCAACTCCTTACTGGCTGGCCTGCCTGCATGCTCAGTTAAACCTCTGCAGATGATCCAGAACGCAGCAGCACGTCTGGTCTTCAACCAGCCCAAAAGATCTCATGTCACTCCGCTGCTAATCGCTCTCCACTGGCTTCCAGTTGCAGAGCATCAGATTCAAAGCTCTGCTTCTGGCTTACAAAACAATAACCCAAACGGCTCCGGTCTACCTCCACTCCTTAATCCAGAGCTACACTCCCTCTCGACAGTTACACTCTGCCAGTGAAAGACGCCTAGTGCTCCCACCACAAGGTGGCACCACATCAGTAGCTAGACTCTTCTTCTCTGTTGTTCCCCGGTGGTGGAACGATCTACCAAACTCCGTCCGATCCGCAGAGTCCGTATCCACTTTTAAGAGCAAGCTAAAGACTCAGCTGTTTAAGGAGCATTTCCACATTGAGCTTAACTAAATGAGTTAGAAAGATTTGTCCAGCTCTTTGGCTCAACCAAGTACTGAAGAAGCTGTGTGCACTTATGACCAAGTTGATATTGTGTGATGAAATCGTGATCTTGTATTAAAAAAAAATGACTTAAAAAAAAAAAAAAAAAAAAATTATATGCACTGCACTAGCACTACATGACAGCACCTGGGTCGTACTGGACTCCAGCAGTCTGACGACCACTTAATTATGACGTCCCATCTTGTTTGAATTCATGCTTGTGTTGTTCTTACTCTCAAATGTAAATCACTTTGGATAAAAGCGTCTGCTAAATGATTGTAGAATAGAATAGAACATGTGGGACCACGGTCTCTGTGGGACCGGTGGCTGACAAGGGGATTTAGTAGTAGCACACAGAGGACCGGAACAAACGTACTGAAGGACATCCTCAGCCAGGCGGGACCACCAGTACTTCTGGGCAAGCTGGTCCGCCATGCGTTTGGATTTGGGATGCCTTGAGGAAGTTGCCGTGTGTGCCCACCTGATCATTCTAGTCCGGAGGCTCTGAGGGATTAATCTCCAGTGGGACGGACATCCCGGAGTCCGCCTCAACTCCAGGTTGATGTTGGCATCCAGGTCCCAGATGATGGGGTTAATGAAGACAGAAGCAGGCAGGATGGGCGTCGGCTCTGTGGCTTCCATACTCTGACCATCTCTGCGTGACAACGCATCTGCCTTTGTATAGTGGCTGCCGGGCCTGAGGGAGATGGAAAAGTTGAACCGTGAAAAGAACAGCGCCCACCTTGCCTGACGTGTATTCATCCGTTTGGCAGTATGGAGATATTACAGGTTGCAATGATCCGTGTGGACTTGAAACGGATGGAGCGCCCCCTCGAGCCAGTGCCTCCGCTCCTCGAGAGCCAGTTTTAAAGCCAGCAGTTTGCAATCCCTCAGAGTTTAGGCGGCTCACAAAGGCCAGATCGGGGATGGGAAGACACAGGACAGGTGCGGTGGTAAAGCGATGTTTAAGGTCCTCGAAAGCCTCCTTAGGCGCCTGTGTCCATGCCTTTGAGCAGAGCTGTGAGAGGGGATGCCGCTGTACTGAGGCCTCGGATGAAGCGGCGGTAGAAGTTGGCAAACCCAAGGAACCACTGGAGGTCCTTCACGTACCAAGGAAGTGGCCAGGAGGTAACTGCGTTGACTTTAACCTCATCCATTCTTACCCCCTCAGGACCGATTATATACCCTAGGAACGAGATTTTGGGCTGGTGAAACTTTACATACAGCTGATGGGCCAGCAGCTGCTCCAGAACCTGCCGAACATGCTGAACGTGCTGGGACCTGGTTTTGGAATAGTTGAGAATGTTGTCAATGTAAGCGATGACATATTTTCCCAGCATGTCCCAAAAGGTGTCGTTAATCATTCTCTGGAATACTGAGGGAGCATTAGCCAGCCCATAGGGCATGACGCAGTACTTGAAGTGGCCTGAGTGGGTGCTGAAGGCGGTCTTCCGTTCGTCCCCTTCTCTGATGCGCACAAGATTGTAGGTACTGCGGAGATCCGACTTGGTGAAGACAGTGGCATCCCAAAACTGGTCCAGGGCACTAGGTACTAGAGGGAGGGGATAGCAGTACTTCACCGTGATATCATTCAGTCCCCTATAGTCTATGCACGGACAAAGACCACCATCTTTTTTATTGACGAAGAAGAATGCCGTGGCGAACTTTTGTTTAAGGGCCTCCTCTACATAAGCTTCCATGGCCGGATGTTCCATCTGAGTGAGGGGATAGATCCGACTCCGAGGGGGAGAGGCGCTGGGCAGGAGGTCGATGGCACAATCCCTTGAGCGATGCGGCAGCAATTGCATGGCTCTGGTCTTGCTGAATACACCTGCCAGGTCCTGACAGACCCCCGGAATAGAGGGATCTACTGCCGTGGAAGGGCTCTCAACCGATGTGGAAGCACACCACACCACCACAATGAGACGCCTGGTGATAAAGAGGGGAATTCCACATCTGTCCTCCCAATAGATGACGGACTTATTTGCCACAAACCAGGATAAACCCAGAACCAGGAGGTGGCGAGATCGTGGAAAAACAAAGAAGGAGAGTTGCTCCTGATGAGCCCCTATCGTCAGCTCAATGGGGCGGGTGACCGAGCCACGGCTGATGGGTCTTTTGTCGATGGCACGAACAGCAATGGGAGTGGGAAGCTGGTGGAGAGGAAAATGAAATTGATGAGCCAACGCAGGAGAGGCGAGGTTGCTGGCGGCCCCAGAGTCGACTACGGCTAAGACAGGAAAACTCACATTACCAGCACGCATTTCTACTGGAACAACGAACTGATCAGAGCTGTATGTGGGAGGTGTAACACTCACCCTGTGGTTGGCAGAACACCGACCTCTTTTATCCCCTTTGGCCCCGGAGACTTGGGGACAGCCAGGCAGGAGGTGACTCCCCTCCCCACAGTACATGCACAGGACCTTCTCCCTCCGGCGCCGCCGTTCTGCTGCCGACAGCTTGGTCTGTTCCAACTGTTCCAACGATTCATAGCTGCAGGTAACAAAATAACTCCGGCCTTCTAAACAGGACCTGAACCAGTTAAGAACCGCTCCAGAAAGTCCAACCCAGTTTTCCAGCCTGTGCAGCAGGATTCTGTGATCTACAGTATCAAACGCAGCACTGAGATCCAACAGAACCAGGACTGATACTGGACCAGAACCAGGACTGATACTGGACCAGAACCAGGACTGATACTAGACCAGAACCAGGACTGATACTAGACCAGAACCAGGACTGATACTTGACCAGAATCAGGACTGATACTAGACCAGAACCAGTATTCAACCTAATGTTATTTAACACTGTGACCAGAGCTGTTTCAGTGCTGTGATGAGGTCGGAAGCCGGACTGAAATTTATCAAGATTTCCACTTTCATTTAAAAAGTCATGAAGCTGGTGAAATACAACTTTCTCAATAATCTTGGAAATAAAAGAGGTTAGAGACGGTCCATAGTTGTTCATTATAGAGGCGTCTAGAGTCCTTTTCTTTAGGAGGCTTAATAGCAGCTATCTTTAGTGACTTGGGAAAAACGCCTGATGCCAGTGAGCTGTTAACTATCAGTAGGAGACCACTTTCTACTGAGGTAAAAACTGTTTCTTGTAGGATTTTTAAATCAACCATTTTAAATTGCGACATGACATCAGAATTATTTCCAGGTTTTAGACTCAAACTAGTTTTCTTGTTTGACTGTGTGGAATTAATATTTTGCGTAATTGTTTTAATTTTTTGGCTAAAAAAGTTGGTAAATTGGTTTTATTTCTCAGTGGAAAGGAGCTCTGGGCTTATCTGTATAGGAGGATTAGTAAGTTTTTCAATCATAGCAAACAGAGTGCGAGAATTGTTGACATTCCTGTTAATCATTCCAGATAAATGCAGCTCTCTGGCCTTCACAGCTCATTGTTATAGTTACGCAGGCTTTGTTTGTACAGCTCAGAGTAAATTTAAAGTTTATTTTTCCGCCATTTCCGCTCAGTTTTTCTGCTTTCTCTTTTTAGGCTGGTGACCACAGTGGTGTTTCTCCATGGTGTTTTCTGTTTGCTCAAGTTGCTCTTGGTTCTTATCGGTGCAACAGCATCCATTACATTCAAGATTTTCAGATTGAAATGATCCAGGAGTCCATCAACAGACTCTGCACTGGTTGTTGGTAACATAGCTATGGCCTCCACAAACTTAGCACTTGTTCTTTCATTAATGTACCTCTTCCTAACCGAGGAGCAGGTTGGTTGGACATTCTGAGTGATCAGTAAATCAAACAAAATACAAAAATGGTCAGAAAGGCCGAGTCAGCGGCCACAACAGAAGAAATATCAACACCCTGAAATAACCAGGTCCAGAATGTGACCTCGAATGTGGGTCTGTTCTTTTACATGTTGCCACAAACCAAACATCCAATATGGAAGAAAATTCCTTTACTTGTCATGTTATCTATGTGGATGTTAAAATCCCCAGTTAAGATGAAATGGTTAAAATCAGTAGAGATAACCGACAATAATTCAGAAAGTTCATCAATAAAATTTGCACAGTGTCCTGGACGTCTGTAGATGATTAGAAATAGGATTTTAGGAATGCCCCTTAAAATAAAACTAAGATATTCAAAAGAAGTAAAATCACCAAATGACATTTCTTTACACTGGAATGAATCTTTAAATAAGGCAGCTTCTCCTCCCCCTTTCCTCCCGTTTCGACATTTATTCATGAAACTAAAATGAGGGGGTGCTGTTTCATTAAGAACTGTAGCACTTGTGTCTTCTGTTAACCATGTTTCTGTCAGAAAAAGAAAATCTAAACTGTGAGAAATGATGAAGTCATTAACTAACAGTGATTGTTGGACAGAGATCTAACATTTAGTACAGCAGCTTTATGAAGTTTACTCTGGTCTCTGTTGTATTCTGAGTTATACAAGGTACAGTTAACAGATTAGATCGATTCACCCCACAAGCTGATCGTGTTCGATTCCTTATTTTACTAACACAGGAATCCTACTGGGTCCAGGCTTGATCTCAGAACAGCTGTCAGTAGTAGCAAAACTACAGCAAGGACCCTGAACGCATCATGGCATGTTATCTTTGTTGTGAATTCTGCTGCTCTGGGAACCTCCTGCACATCCTCCCGTGCCCTGCTCGGTCAGGACAGATGATCTAAGAGGAGGATGAGGAGGGGGAGGAGGGGGTGCCCTGTGGTTCTTGGTAGATGGTGGTCGCTGGAGTCCGGTCCGGGATAGAGACATCCTTTGAAGACCTTGGGTGATGTGGAGAAGAGGGTCTGGTGAGGGGGGAGAGCTGGGAGTTGATCTCTTCTCTGCTGTGTCCTTCGCTCTTATCTGTACATCATGTTTGGGTTTGCCGTCCCAACAGCATGACGCAAGTGTTCACCAAGTAATCTGCATCCAGTTAGATTTGGATGCAGACCATCAGGTCTGAATCGCTCCTTACAGTTCCAAAAGATACTGAAGTTATCAATGAACTTTATCCCATGGGTGATACATGCGTTCAATAACCATGTGTTCAGGCCAAGAAGTCTACTGAAAAGTTCAATTCCTTTACCCGCTGTAGGAATGGGTCCTGACATGTAGACATGGTGCTCCAAACTGACACAGTCTCTCCAACAGCAGAGAAAAGTCTTTCTTCAGGATCTCAGAGCCAATTTTCCTCCTCAGAATATCAAAAGACCCTGTGTGGACAATAATCTTCATACCATCTGGATGTGAAGGCAGAATGGTCTAAACATCTCTGTCAGTTCCCCGACTGATGGATTAGAAAGTGTTAGATTTTTCGTCTTTTGCCATCCTTACATGCTGTTATAGAGTCCCCAATCAGAATTGTGTCTATTTGTTTTTGTGTGGAGGTGCCGATAGCTTCTCTAGTCCTCCTGTTTGTGGAATTCTGGCCTCTCCTCCTGGTCTGGTTAGCCCTGGGCTGAGTTTTAGGGCTATTTCTTGAGTTTTATATATCCTTGCATTACATTCATTTTAATATGAGTCAACACATCATATTTATTGTGCAGTGAGACTTCAGGTGGTGGATGTGAGTGCTGGAGCTTTAAATTTCCTGCTGGATTTACCTCTGCGGACGAACAACATCAGACCAGGTTCTGGCCGGGGTGATGACTTTGGTCTGGCACCAACAGTGTTCCAGAAGGAGAGATCAGTCTGATGGTCCGGTTTGGGATTTTCCTAAGCTATTCCAGTGTCATTTGAACACACACAGGGAAGTGTAACAGCCAGGTCTGTAGCAGGAGGCTCCACATTCGACATGCCTTCACGTATGAAGATTTGACTCAATCCATTTGACAACTCAGTAGCTTGTACAGAAGCTACTACAGAGTCAATAAATTCTTCATTCACACGAATGTCTTGCAGTGTTTCCATCCTCTTCTCCAACTGTGTTATCCTCAAAGAAAGTTGCTCACACTCAGTGCAGCTCACTGATACTGCAGGGTTAGGAGACATTATTCCACTAGTTCTCCGATGGCAATCAACTAAATTTATCTAAAATATATTCGTTCCAGTGATTTATAAGTGACCAGGAGTCCTTTGTTCCTAAATTCTTGCCGGTAAAGATAAGAAAAAGAAGAAAAAAAGAAGAAAAATGCAGCAGAAAGGAGAGCAAAGAAGGAAGCGTCCGCCACGGCAGCAAAGCAGGAAGCAAAAATACTACCGACCCATCCCGTACCGACCCATCCCGTACCGACCCATCCAGTACCGACCCATCCCGTACCGACCCCATCCAGTACCGACCCATCCCTTACCGACCCATCCAGTACCGACCCATCCCGTACCGACCCATCCCGTACTGACCTAACCCGTTCCATTCCCAGCAGCTGGTGAAATGGGGCTTTAGATCCAGTTTGATCTGAGCCACTGCCTGGTCCTGGATAGGTCTATAGACAGAACTGTAGATGGTGTCCCAACACTGATAATCAGAGCAGTTTGGGTTCAGATTTTCAGGTGAAATGTTCTGTTAAAAGCTCCATCATTTCTCTGGTGCTGGTTCTGATTGGTTTAGGTTCTGGTTCTGATGGGACAGAATTGTCAGGAATAAAAGATTTTTAGGTATGATCCAGGAAATGTTGGAGATTCTTGTCATAAACAATGACCAGAACCACTCTGGTAGAACCCATTTTCTCTGAGCAGCGGTTCTGGTTCTGGTTCTGTTTCTCTAGGTAACTCTAACCCTCCTGACTTCCTGTGTTGTTTCCAGGATGACAATGCCATCATTGAGATGTCTCTGAAACTGGCCACCATCTACGCCGAGCAGAACAGGTAGTGGGTGGAGATTAATGATCAGCTGACAGGAAGGTTCAGAGGTCACCGACTTCTCTTTGTTTTTTTTTGAGGGCGGAGCTTGCAGAGCACGGCTTCAGATTCTGTACAGAGTCCTCTGGAGGCCAAACTGGAAAAGTTTCAAGGAGCTGAAAGAAGACGAGAAGACAGGTGAGACAGAGACGGGGTGAGACAGAGAAAGGTGAGACAGAGACTGGTTAAACTGATTTGGTTGTTTCTGCCATCAGAGGACGAGGAGACTCTGAGGAAGGATACACGTCTCCTACTTGGTCTTTGTTTGGACTCGTCGTGCTCGATACCGGGCGTCCATGCTGCACCTGGACAAGGCTGGACAGGACTACCAGAACGCCCTGGACATCTGTCGGCAGGAGCAGGGGGAGACACACCCACAGGTATACACCTGAGGCATATCCACAGGTAGAAACACGTCTCTAAATTGGGTCTTCTTGTCTTCCATCAGACTCTAGTCTTGATGAGTGACTTGGCCACCATCTTGGACCTTCAGGGTCGCCATGATGATGCCCTGGTTCTGATCCAGCAGGCCGGTGGACCTGAGCCGGTCTGTGGGGACACCTGGACCAGCACGTCCTTCTGGGGAACATGGCAGGTGTCCTGCTGCACACAGGTGAGCAGAGGTTAGATTCTGGCAGTCTCACCTGTCCCCTGCAGGTCTGATCTACTTTGGTTCTGTCCCTGCAGGCCGGTTGGAGGACCGGTCCGGTTGTACCAGGAGGCTCTAAGTCTGGCTCAGCAGGCTGGGGACCAGGCTGCCGTGGACCAGATCCAGGAGGGACTGAAGGAGGTGAAGAGAGGAGGGACCAAGATAAGAAGGAAGAGGCTGCTCAGTGACTATGATCTGGATCAGACCAGTTCTGTAGAACCCTACTCTGTTCCTGTGACTGTTTGCATGTCCATGTGTTCCAGACGACTCTGAAGGTCCCCGTGAAGAAACTGGTCCTTGTGTCCCCTACAGACCTGAAACACCTCAGTCAGAACCAGATCCAGAACATGGGTGGTGTGTGAGAGGCTGCAGGTTCCCACGCTGTGAAGTTGTTGTTTACAGAACAGTGAGAATAAAGAACTGTAAACAATCAGCAGATTAACACATGCAGAAGGGGGCGGAGCTAAACACCTTCTTACCTTTGGTCCCTTGACTTCCTGGTTCCCATTGTAACCGTGATGGTGGATACACTGATTCTTTTTGTGTTCAGCAAATTAAATAAAACACGTTGTTGTTGTTGTATATCTGACTCTGATTTACAGACCTGAAGGCCTGTGAACCCAAGATAAGAGGTCGTTAGTCCGGATTGTTGGTCATCCTGGATCATCCTGTCCGTGATCAGGGTGCACCAAAGCGGGGATAGGGGAGAGTAGGATGTGGCATCAGTTACCATGGAGATGCTATTCTGTGGAGCTACCCTGCTCCGACCAGGCTAAGTTCCAGGATCTCGTTAATCTCATCACCATGGAAACCAGTTTTTATTCCACTGCTTGCTACACATTATCAGGTTCAGTTAGACCCAGTCATTATTTAAACCGTGTGTCCCCCGTCCTGCCACCGTGATGTCCCACGTCCTGCCACCGTGATGTCCCACGTCCTGCCACTGTGATGTCCCACGTCCTGCCCGGAGGAAGGCACGAGTGTGATGTCCCACGTCCTGCCACCGTGATGTCCCACATCCTGCCACTGTGATGTCCCACGTCCTGCCCGGAGGAAGGCACGAGTCACCGTGATGTCCCACGTCCTGCCACCGTGATGTCCAACACCCTAACAGGCTGAATCTTCCTTCAAGTGCTTCCTGAGAGGTAGTAGTAACTGTGTAGTAGTAAGTGTGTAGTAGTGAGTGTGTAGTAGAGTGTAGTAGTAAGTGTGTAGTAGTGTGTAGCAGTGAGTGTGTAGTAGAGTGTAGTAGTAAGTGTGTAGTAGAGTGTAGTAGTAAGTGTGTAGCAGTGAGTGTGTAGTAGAGTGTAGTAGTAAGTGTGTAGTAGTGAGTGTGTAGTAGAGTGTAGTAATAAGTGTGTAGTAGTGTGTAGCAGTGAGTGTGTACCAGTTAGTGTGTAGTAGTAAGTGTGTAGTAGTGAGTGTGTAGTAGAGTGTAGTAGTAAGTGTGGTAGCAGTGAGTGTGTAGTAGAGTGTAGTAGTAAGTGTGTAGTAGTGAGTGTGTAGTAGAGTGTAGTAGTAAGTGTGTAGTAGTGTGTAGCAGTGAGTGTGTAGTAGTGAGTGTGTAGTAGTAGGTGTGTAGCAGTGAGTGTGTAGTAGTGAGCATGTAGTAGTAAGTGTGTAGTAGTGAGTGTGTACCAGTTAGTGTGTAGTAGTGAGCGTGTAGTAGTAAGTGTGTAGTAGTGAGTGTGTATCAGTTAGTGTGTAGTAGTAAGTGTGTAGTAGTGAGTGTGTACCAGTTAGTGTGTAGTAGTGAGCGTGTAGTAGTAAGTGTGTAGTAGTGAGTTTGTATCAGTTAGTGTGTAGTAGTACGTGTGTAGTAGTGAGAGTGTAGTAGTGAGTGTGTGCCAGTTAGTGTGTAGTAGTGAGTGTGTAGTAGTAAGTGTGTAGCAGTGAGTGTGTACCAGTGAGTATGTAGTAGAGTGTAGTAGTAAGTCTGTAGTAGTAAGTGTGTTAGTAGGTGAGTGTGTACCAGTGAGTGTGTAGTAGTGTGTAGCAATGAGTGTGTAGCAAGTGAGTGTGTTACTAAGTGTTGTAGCAAGTGAGTGTGTACCAGTTAGTGTTGTATTAGTAAGTCTTGTAGTAGTAAGTGTGTAGTAGTAAGTGTGTAGTAGTAGTGTGTAGTAGTGAGTGTGTAGCAGTGAGTGTGTACCAGTGAGTGTGTACAGTGAGTTTGTAGCAGGCGTGTGTACCTAGTAGATGTGTAGTAGTAAGTGTGTAGAGTGAGTGTAGACCAGTGAGTGTGTACCTAGTAGTGTGTAGTAAGTGAGCGTGGTAGCAGTAAGTGTGTAGTAGTGAGTGTGTAGTAGTGAGTGTGTAGCAGTAGTGTGTAGCCTAGTGCAGGTGTTTAGTAGTGAAGGTGTAGTACCGTGAGTGTTTGTAGTACTGTGTACAGTACTGTGTAGCCTAGTGAGGTGTGTAGTAGTAAGTAGTGTAGCAGTGAGTGTGTAGTAGTGAGTGTGCTAGTTATACGGATGTGTCGTAGTGAGTGTGTAGTAGTGAGCTTGTAGCTAGTAAGTGTGTAGTAAGTGCAGCAGTGTAGTAGCAGCTTAGCTGTGTAGCTAGTAAGGTGTGTAGCTAGTGAGTTGTGTAGTAGTAGTGTGTAGCCTAGTGAGGTGTGTAGCAGTGAGTGTGTAGTA